>NC_044996.1:141759363-141874363 GCF_008728515.1 Papio anubis
GAAGGAAGGAAGGAAGGAAGGAAGGAAGGAAGGAAGGAAGGAAGGAAGGAAGGAAGGAAGGAAGGGAGGGAGGGAAAAATAACTGGCTTTGCAAACAGACCTTTATGGTAATTTTCTTAATTCCCCCTCCTATAAAAACTACTGTGGTTGCAAACAGATCCTATTTGAGATAAAACCTTGACTAATGAGTATTTTATGCCAATATCAAAGTCAGTTGGCTACAAGGTAACCTGAAAGATTTCTTTGGGACTAGTGAAATGATATTTTTAAATGGCCATTAAAGTTGTAGCTGATTTAGCAAAATTATCTTCTTTAACTTTGCAAGTCAGTATTTCAGCTGACTAAAGACCTTTATCTTTACAACCACAGTTAAAATGCCTCTTTTACAATGTGCGATTAAACTGGAGGCATATCTCAAATAAAAGGTAGGAGTCCCTGGGGAAGAGGCAATATTTAAAGTCCTAAAGGGGAAAAAAATTAAAATTCTCAAATCTTGTATTCTTAGAGAGAAATTGTCTCAGTATCATTTCTGAAAGTCCATAAACAGGATATCCAACAATCCTTATTTCCATTTGAAAATGTGTCTCCCCGAAAGTAAGAGAGAAAGGAAGCGAGAAAGGGAGGAAGGGAGGGAGGGAGAAATCAACCCAGCCAACACCTTGATTTTGGACTTTCAGATTCCCAAACTGTGAAAAAATAAAGTTCTGTAGTCTGAGCCAAAAAAAAAAAAACCATAAAATAAAATATTGTTCATAAAAAAAAAGAAAGAAAATGTGTCTCCCCTAAGACAGGTACAGGACTATTTTGCAATAAATTATGGAAGCTCCAAGAATTTTCCACATTTATCCTCACCATGCAGATGCTTCTTGTGTTGATTAATCCTGCAATACTGGCAGTTCTGGATTCAACATATTTCATTTTGATTATTTTTCAAAGTTCATTGTATAAAAAGGAAAATCAAAGAACAACAAAAATGCATAATGTGGCCAGGTATGGTGGCTCACGCCTGTAATCCCAGCACTTTGAGAGGCCAAGGTGGGTGGTTCACTTGAGGTCAGGAGTTCCAGACCAGTCTGGCCAACATGATGAAACCCCATCTCTACTAAAAATACAAAAATTAGCCGGGTGTGGTGGTGCGTGCCTGTAATTCCAGTTACCCGGGAGACTGAGGCAGAAGAATTGCTTGAACCTGAGAGGCAGAGGTTGCAGTGAGCCTGGGTGTATGTGTTGAAACTCAATCCCCATAGTGGTGGTATGAAGAGGTATAGTCTTTGGAGAAGCAATTAAGTCATGATGACTCTGCTCTCATAAATGGGATCATTCCCTTCTAAGAGAGGCTTCAGAGAGATCACTCCTTTTAACATTCTACTTCCCACGTGATGAAGACACAGCACTCACCACCCCAGAAGATGTGCCAACAAGGCTCCATCTCAGAAACTAGAACAGCCCTTGCCTGACACCAAACCTGCTGACACCTTGATCTTGGAGTTCCAGCCTCCAGAACCGAGAGAAATAAATGTCTATTCTTCCTAAGTTACCTAGTCTCTGGTATTTCGTTATAGCAGCACAAATGGAGTAAGACAGCTTTTCTTCTGTCATTCTCTGAAGGCAAAAGTTCCTCAGGTGATGAAGAAGAGCCAGTCTCATGAACAGGAGTGAGCAGTGAGGAGAAGGAACTAATAAGAGGCTGTTGAGAGTGTCTGCCTCCCCAAGTCACCCAAAACACAGGCTCACTGTGCACTAGTTACTAACTTAGGTATTTAAGTCCGGGAAGACAGAACTCCCACACACCTAAGTCACATGGATCAGGCTTGTTACTTGCAGATAGCAAAGGACAACAGAAGCCTAGGACTCAGGAGTGGTTGGTCCCCCATGGCTCAGGAAGGTTGCTCAGGGTGGACGCAGTCTCTTCTGCATGTGCCCTAATTTGCACTACAGGTGAGGGACCCAAGAATGCAGCCCACTCTGGGTTTCATACCCTGGGGTAACAGGAACCACTAGGCTAAAGTGGTCAAGGAGATCCTGTTTCTACAGGGAAATGGAACAGAGTCCAGGCTGTTCTAGCCAGTTCCCATTGCATTCCTAACACATCTTACAGTTATTCTTGTTGAAAAGTGCAAGAGAGAAAGTGGGAAGAACCAGGTTGACCCAAGGCCACTGAGAGAACTTTCCTGCACTCATCTTCTCCTCCTGAGTCATCCTCAGGAATAACATCCAACCTGGAAGATGGTCTGCTGTTGGAAATTAAAAGCAAGGCAACGAATGGTAGGGCCAAGTCAGCAGGCATGCAAGAGGGAAGATGTGGATAGGCCTTGGAGAGCAGTTCAAATAACAAGGTAGGATTAGCTCACTCCAATGGCAGGTTTTTCTCTTTCCTCTTTATTCAGCAGAATAGGAAGGATTTCATCAAAGTTGATGTACTCCTTTACATATTCCTTGAGCTCCAGGAAGCTTTGCTTAACAGTTACAACATACATGCTGAAGCATGAAGATGAATTGTTCTTAATAAACCTGCATCTGAGATAATTTAACAATCTGGCTTTCAGCCACTGTACAGTTATTTTTAGGGCTTAATGGGACTTAATTCTGAATAAACATGTTCTAGAATATAAATACATGTATCACAGAGCAACCCTCTTTACAATAATACTTCAGCTAAAATTAAGTGGAACTAAATACCTGATTTATTTTTAGAGAATCTATTTATCTTCTGCACTCCATCTCTTTCCAAAATGATTTAAGATTATTCTTTAGCAGGTGAATATCCAAATCTGTTCATGAAGATGTTTTAAATACGTTAACTCCTTGTAAGTTTTTATTTCCTTAAGGTAGCATTATTAATGCTCTTCCTTGAGTCAAACTGAATGTCACCTAACAGCACATTGTATGAGAAGTGGGTGAGAAAAAAGGCAAAAAAAATGTTTTCACATTGCAGAATTTAAATTTATATGTTTTCACATTGCAGAATTTAAATTTACATTTGATGTTCCCTTAGAAAGTCAAAATCCTTTGGGGAAATTTCTGCCGTTTCCAACTGGACTAAGAAGAATCAAGGAAAATAGATTTGTCCTCCACTTGGAGTAGTGTTTTCTTTTTTTATTTCTTTTTAGGTTTTTTTGAGACGAGGTCTCACTATGTTGCCCAGGCTAGAGTGCAGTGGTGCAATCATAGCACACTGAAGCCTTAAACTCCTGGGCTCAAGCAATCCTCCCACCTCAGCCTCCTGAGTAGCTGGGACTACAGGCATGTGCTACTGCACCTGATAGTTTTTTAACTTTTTGTAGAGATTGCATCTTGCTATTTTGCCCAGGCTGGTCTTGAACTCCTGGCCTCAAGTGAACCTTCTGACTTGGTCTCTCAAAGTACTGATGGAGTCGTATTTTCAAGAAGATGCCACCATTAGCCTTGAGGGACACGCAGTTTGCATAAAGAAAATGAAACCCAAAGGTTAAGGTGAAACTCAGGACATGGCCAGCAACCAGTCAAATTTCCCCATATCTCCATCTTCCTCCTATGATACTATACTGCTCAGAATAAGGGAGATGATTCTTTATATTAGGGAAACAAAGGTGGGATCCATGAAGTTCTCTGGGAGAGACCTGGGTGAGACAATCTAAGCTCAGTGATTAGAGAAGAGAAATTGAGTATCCTGAGGAGGCACTGAATGCTATCTCTTTCTACAGCTAATTTTAAACATGGAGAACCTTAAAACCACATTAAGACAACTCCATCTCCCTTTGCTTCTGTCCTCAGTCACCTTAAAAACACCAGTTGAAGTACATTGCCCAAGGTCACATAGCCAAGGACTATTAGACTCAGGGGTTGGCCTCTGTATGTATATAACTTCAAAGTCTGTTCCTTTTTATTGCTCCATAATCTTTCCCCAGCTGCCAATGACCAGAAATTGTTGAGAATCTAACAATAGTAAGGGAAGAATGAGGAAGAGGCTGCACCTGTGGAATCTGAAGAGGTGTGAAAGAGATGGAAAGATACCAAAACAAACTCACTTACTTGATGAGGTTGCTGCTGGGGTTTGCATGTCTGTCCTCTCCAAACATGTTGAAATGTAATCCCTAGTGTCAGAGGTAGGGTGGAATGGGAAGTGTTGGAGTCATGGAGGTGGATCCCTGGTGAATAGATTAATACCTCCGAGGGGGTAAGTAAATTCTTTATTAGTTCCTGCAAGTGCTGGTTGTTAAAAAGGACCTGGTAGTGCCCCATCTCTCTCTCTCTCTCTCTCTCTCTCTCAATCTGTGTGTGTGTGTGTGTGTGTGTGTCTGTCTCTCTCTCCTATGTGATCTCTAAGCAGATGCTCAGCCTTGAACTTTCCAGCCATCAGAATCACAAGCCAATTACAACCTTGTTTTTTAATAAGATTACCCAGCCTCAAGTATTCCTTTGTAGCAACACAAAATGGACTAAGGCAGTTACTCAGGACAGATTTGGCCTGAAACGTCTGCCTTTTCCTTTTCCCCATGTAGTCAAGAAAAATTGGCAGCAGACGACTATCTGTCTAACGTACATCAAGTCCACTCCTACCAAGATAACAACTTTTATGCAAAATTGCCCATTTGTCTTCATTTCCATCTTTAAAAGTATATTAACAGAGCAGATGTGTTCATAGCTTTAAAAATTGCTGCACAGTGACATGGATAGAAAACCATAATCTCTCATTTAATTAGCAAAGAAATTAATTCAGGAAAGTGCAAGAACAAAGCTAAACCATTTCTGAATTGAAGTGTCCAAATTTTCTTTTTTTTACACCATACATAAATCCATCTTTTACCAAACATTTTAATTAGGATGCATTCTCCCCACTGGAGCTGGACTCCTGCACAATTGTCAAATGAATCTTTGTCCACACAAAGTCTTATACAGAAAATGGCCACTAAATCTTAAACATGGTGTCAAATACTTGGGAAAAGTATAGAGAATGATTGGGTACATTATAAATCGCGATACTGCAAACACGTTCCCAGGTGATCTTGTTGCTGCTGGTTCAGGGACCACACTTTGAAAACCACTGTGCTGAATCAAATTAGGTCTGGAATTCTTCTGTGGATGTTATGGAGAGGGAAAAATGGAAGATGTTTTATTTCTTCTTCCCATCAGTGATGTGAACAATGCCTCCATGTGGCCACTACAATGAGAAACTCCTTATGCATAATGAAATAAACTAGGAAAGTACACAGAGCTGAGGGATGAAGAGAGAGTCAGTACTGGCCATAGTGTTTGAAGTCTTCTATCTAGATATGTCTGGGACAAACCTAAAGAAGCTGAAGTCAATTTGCTTCCATTTTTGCTCAAGCTGGTTTAAGTTTGCTTTTTTGCTTTTTGTCACTTTTAACAAAAAGACAACTGACAAATACAGACCAAAAAAAGAGAGACAGAGAGAAAAGTTATTTAGAAAGTGTAGTGTAAAATAAGATATTCTAAGCATGCAACTTCATTAAGATAATTGGTTCAAAAATCACTCCAGTGGAACAATACTGAAACATTGAGTTGATCTAGGCATAAGGTTTGTATGAGATGAATACACCACCTCAAAATCTAATGTGCCATGTGGTTGACTGCTGCCTATTGGAAGTGGATAAAATGAAAAAAATATATGAGAGGTAAGACCAAACCACCAGTAATTTCTTTTTACAGAGCCTGAAATTTCCCCACTACATTTTACTAGCTGTATATAAAAGAACATTAATGGTCAGCAGATATTTACTACCTTCTTTCTCTTAATTCAATCATGCATCAAAATAACAAGACAAGAAAAATGAAGTATGCCCCACAAACGCTGGAAATAAAAGCAAAAACACTACATGGCACATTGAGTTTAAAAATCAATTCTATTTGAAGTGATTACACACACATTCATTTGCTGTATAAATTTTAAAATGAAACATTACTTTTTTGCTTTACTAGCAAAAGAAATGCTAAATACTGAATTTTGATACAAAACAAAGTTCAACACGAATTCTGTACTTTTCTTCATATAGTAATTGAGACACAGGGTTTGGAATTATTTAATTTTGAGCTTCCTTTCCTATTCAGGCACTCAATAGGTAGGTGACTTTTTATTACTTGCTTGAGTTCTCTGGGCTTTGGTTTTCTTAGTTATAAAGTGGGAAAAATAATACCAACTTGACAGAGTTGTGCCAGCAAGTTAGATAATGTGTACAAAGCTCTTAAAACAAGGAACTTCCAGTAACATAATGTTCACACACACACACACACACTCTCACACACACAGAGTAATACTTCGGTCTGGCAAAGCAACCAAATTTTATTGCAAATTGTATAAGACAATCTGAATTGTTTATAATTCTCAGGGAGAATTCTCACATTGGGCTTTGGAAAATGTGTCCAGCCCTGAGCATTGCAAGAAGTTTCCCTTAACTGGGAGGCAGTCTAAACATCTGTTTATGTAAGAATCTCTTGTCACCTGCTGATTCAAACAATCGAAGCATTTATCCAAATATTATAGTTTTTTGCAATGGTTTGAACAGTCTATACAGTTGTCACGGAATTCCAATCAGCTGCTCTACACCAAGGAGTCAGCCCTCCAGGAATCCTTGTTGCATGAATGAATTGACAGGTGTAGAAAAATGTTCCCCTGAATCTTCTTACAGATTCAGCAGCATTGGAGTGGGAAGAAAACTGAACATATAAACCGAAAACTGGTTTGTATCTAAGTCCACCCTTTTCTCACTAAGTCATCTTAGGTGCTCCATTCAACTCTGCATCCACATCCTCTCATGCTGGTTTTAACTCTAAGCCCAGCAAGACACTTCCACTGCTTTGGGACACTGATAAAAGTTGACACAACTTTTAGGAAGGGGATAGTAGATGTCGATTAAATTATACTTATGACCAATGTCAACATCATAGTCAATGCCACCTTCAGATTTTGAGACTGGGTAGTATAACAAGGAGTTTATTATTCCCATTCTGGAATGAGGCTTTGTACGGTCACATTCTGGCTTTGCCCATTGCTGGATCCAGAGCCTCATTATTTAACTTCCCTGTACATCAGTTTTCCAATCTGTAAAATGGAAGTGATAATATCATTGACCTAAAAAGTTCTTATGAAGATAAAATTAACTGCTGTATGAGAAGTGCTTAGAGCAAGGATCAGCACATATTAAACACTCAAGAATCATTGAAGTAAGCAATGTTCTTGAGTGTTCCATATGTGCCAGTCATTGTTGAATGTAATTATTTCGCCACACTTTGCTGAATTGCTCACTACAATTACTTAGAATGGAGGTGCGTGGCAGAGAAAAACAGGTGAGTCACTACAGCTGTGGGTAGACACAGGGGCCGTGCAGGTTACTATTTGGAATAATACAACTCTTTGTTCTTTCATGGTATGAGTATTAGCTTTCTATAGCTGCTATTAGGTTGGTGCAAAAGCAGTTGCAGTTTTTGCCATTAAAATTAACAAAAATAACAATTGCACCAACCTAATATAACAAATTACCATAAACTTGGTGGCTTCAAACAACACTCATTTATTGCCTTTTAGTTCTGGAGGTCAGAAGTCATAAATGTATCTTGTTGGACTGAAATGAAGGTGTCAGCAGGGCTGCTTCCTTCTGGAGGCTCCAGCAGAAAATCTATTCTCTTGCCTTTTCCAGCTTCTACAAGCGGTCACATTCCTGGCTCTAAGCGCATTCTCCCACCTTCAAAGTCAGGAACGTCTAGTTGAGTCCTTCTCACATGGCATCACCCTGATTTTTTCTACCTCCATTTGTAAGGACCCTTGCAATTATGATTAGGAATTAACCAGAAAATTCAGGATCATCTTGTCGTCTTAGGGTTTTAATCACATCTGCAAAGCCCCCTTTGTTACATAAGGTCACATATTCACAGGTTCTGGGGATTATGATGTAGACACATAAGGGGGCCTTGATTCTGCCTAAGACATAAATATTAAGATGTGGACATCTTTGGGGGCAATTATTTTGTCTACCACATGGGGATTAAGATGTGGGCATCTTTGGGGTCATTATTCTGTCTACCACATGGGGATTAGGAAGTGGCCATCTTTGAAGGCCATTATTCTATATACCACGTGATTAAAATATAGACATCTTTGGGGACACCATTCTGTCTACTACATGGTAATTAGTACATGGACATCTTTGGGGCCATTATTTGGTCTGCCACATAGGGATTAGGACATGGGCATCTCTGGGGGGCATTATTTTCTGCACTACAGCAGCAGATCAAATGGTTGTCACATCAAATAGTCAACTCCAAGATCAAATAGTCATCACAGGTACAATTGCCATTTATTCAATGTTTACCATATATTACATGCTGTGCTGGGACATATATCATTTCATCTAATCTTCTGATAGTCATAGGAGGAGTTCAAGGCTAGATCAAGTTCCCCAAGTTCACAAGCAAGTGCAAGACAGACCCAAACTTCACTCTGGTCTGTTTATTCAAAAAGAAGGTGGTCTGAGCTACTCAGCTGCCATCCCTCTCATTTACAGATGTCAAGTTTCAAGAGGTTTTTTCACTGATACAAAGTCTTCCTAGGGAGTTTTTGTTCCATCTCACCTCCCACAAAATTATATGCTGAGAGTTTATCAGGCCTGCGTGATCAGTCAGAGCCTGGAAGGAGCTCATGATCAAGGTTTTCTAAAAAATCTGAATAGACAATTCTCAAAAGAAGACATGTAAATGGCCAAGCGATATAAAAAATGGTGCTTAACATCACTAATCATCAAAGAAATGCAAATCACAACCACAACATGATATCACCTCACATCTGTTAGGACAGCGATTATCAAAAGTTAAAGCACAACAAGTGTTTGTGAGGGTGTAGAGAAAGGTGAGCCCTTCGTGGAAATGTAAATTGGTACAGTCATTACGAAAAATAGTATGGAAGTTTCTCAAAAAAATAAAAATGGAACTACCATACAACATAGCAATTCCGCTGTGGGTATATACCCAAAATCTTTGAAAGCAGCTACTTGAAATGATCTTTGTGCACCCATGTGTGTAGCAGCATTATACACAATAGCCAAAAGGTAGAAGTAGCCCAAGTACTCGCTAATGGATGAATACTTCAGTAAAATGTGGTCTATACCAATGATAGAGCATTAACAGCCTTAAAACAGGAAGTTCTTCCATTTGCAGTAACATGGATGAAACTGGAGGATATTGCCAGGCACACAAAGAAAAAATACTGCATGATCTCACTCATATGTACAATCTTAAAAAGCTGAATCCACAGAAACAGAGAGTAGAACGGTGGTAATCAGGGATGGGGAAGTGGGGAAAATGGAGAGGTGTTGGTTAAGACACAAAGTTGCAATTATGTAGAATGAATAAACCTAGAGATCCAAGGCACAGCATGGTGACTGTAACTAATTATACTGTATAGTAAACTAGAAATTTGCTAAAAGAGTAGATTTGTGTGCTCTTATGACACACACAGAGGTAATTATGTAAGGTGATGGATATGTTAATTTGCTAGATTATAGTAATCATTTTACTATGGAAATATGTTTCAAAACATCACGCTGTACACCTTAAATACATAAAATTTTTATTAATTTTTTAAAAATAGGTACCAAATACATTATAGTAGCATTGCTTTTATACTTGTTTTTTGAAAAGCAGGTTTGCCCATACCAGAGGTTTCCAGCTAAAGACTTTCCAAAGAAAGTAAAACATTTTACTTCATTTAATTAAGATGCACCACTCGATTACTGTCTAGTCATTTAATATTTTTGTTTTTCCCATTAAAAGGGTTTTTACTTCCATTTAATTACTTTAATTTGTTTTACAATATACACTTTCAGACGCATCAATAATGCCTTCAGCCAGATCAAACACTTGGACTCCTAAATCAAGTCAACTCAAACCTAATGTGATAATGCTTTTCCCTCACTACCAAAAGATGAAGGGAACTTTGGGGAAAATTTGTCAAAGCCATAAATAAGTATTTATAAAGAAAAAAAAAGCAGCAAGAGGAGTAATAAATTTCTAACATGCTTTCATAGTTTCAGTCTACACATTCTAATATACCCTTAGGTAATAGAAACATTGTTTCTTGTTTGATGGCTGTGGTTAAGAAAAAAAAATGGCTGAGTGAAAATGATTCTATCCCATCTTGAATTATAGTGATTGTTCAGATAATAACTACAGAAAAACGCAAGTTTTTTATTCCTTCTTTGTGCTGAAAAGCTACTCATTGAGAA
The DNA here is from genome assembly GCF_008728515.1 of Papio anubis. NCBI lineage: Eukaryota > Metazoa > Chordata > Mammalia > Primates > Cercopithecidae > Papio > Papio anubis. Next base: position 141,769,578 of record NC_044996.1, read on the forward strand.
CAATTTATTCTCACTCTTTTGGCAAAAGCCATAGGGGATAATAGGTACTTTGAGTCTGAAAACCTTTAAAATGCCAATAAAGGATACGCACATTAATTTGTTGATTGAAATACAAACTAATGATTACGGAGAATTTACTTTGTTCCAAGCCCTTTTGGGAGAAGAAATCTGGAATTAATCAAGCTCATGGCTTCAAGAAATTTAGTTTGTACTATGAGCGTCAGTGTGTGAGTGTTGGGAAAGTGACTTACAAACAAATGTGTAAAAAAAAGAACATGTTACATAGACAAGACAAACCAGTAACAAAACAGGGAAACAAGATTACTCAGGACAGGGAACGTTCGCTAGGTCGTGTGCTGAGAGAGGCTGAAACCAAGCTGTACATCTCTGCCTTTAGTCTTTCCTCCTATAGTTACTCTTTCAATTCCGTTTGACTTATTCCTCAGGTTTCTTACACAAGATTTTACATTCAGAAGTGAAAATCCAAACAACAGAAACCAAAGTCCTTTAAATATATTTTTGCTCTCTTCAAATTCTAAACACTCCCCCGTTCGTTTAGTAAAACAAAATATTCACATCCTTCTTGTTCTTTCTCTCATGTTTTTTCCTGCATTCATTTCCCCCCTCCTCTCTTCTTCCATTTTCCTCTCCTTCCCATCTCCTCCTCTCTCTCCTATTTTCCTCCTCCTCACACATATGCATTGGTATTAGATGATCATCTATATGTATCTAATTTTTTTTTAATAACCATTGTGGAGGTGACCTTCCAAATTTATCTCTTTCAACTTTCCACTGGAGACAGATAAATGATGCTTTCTCCCCTGCTACCTGGTGCAGAATCGGGCTCTAGAGAAATGAAGAGACTTCATTGACACCACAGAACTAAAAAGTGTACAGTGAGGACTGACACCTATTCTTCTCATCAAGTGGTTTTACCAAGTATCTATTAGCAAGACCGTGTGAAAGCCACTAAACCAACTCACTTATTCATGCATGCATCCAAAGGTGAATGTTCCCAGATTTTAAGCCCTTGCATTAGGCAGTAACTCAACTTATATTCATGATGTGTATTTTAAATGCTTAATTTGCTGCCCATGAACTAAATACCATCTGAAAGGAAAGTAAACTATCTATGGGATCCCAAGGACGAGTGATATAAGATAACCCTCTTATTTATAAAATCACCCTGCTCTGGGGAAGTAGCAAAAAAGAAAAATAAAGAAAGAAAAGGAAGCCACAGTAGATAAAGAAAAATCAGTCATCCTGAATCCTTCTATAAATAGTGTGGGACCATCCCGGTCTTCTTCCTTCATTCTTTTTCATTTTTATATAGAACAGGGTTAGTTTTCTGGCACTGACACGGCAAAGTGCCACAAACTGAGTGACTTATAACAGCAAACAATGTATTCTCTCAATGTTCCTTAGTCTAAAAGTTCACAATTAAGGTGTTTGCAGGGCTGTCCTCCCCCTGAAGGCTGTAGGGAAGAATCTTTCCTTGCTCCTGCAGCTTCTGGTGTATATTGTCAAGTTCTCCAGAATAACAGAACCAATACACGATATAGAAATGGAAGAGGGGATTTGTTGGAAGAATTGGTGCCCATGATTATGGAAGCCAAGAAGTCTCCCATAGGCTCTCTGCAATGTGGAGAACCAGGGAAGCCAATAATGTCAATCTTCACCCCAAGGCCAAATGCCTAAGAACTGGAGGAAGCCACTGGTGCAGGCTTAGACTCTGAACGACCAAGAATCTAGAGTTCTGATGTCCAAGGGCAGGAGAAGATGGATGTCTCAGCTTTCCTCTACAGCAGAGAGGGTAAAGTCACCTTTCCTCTGCAATTTTGTTCTCTCTGGGCCTTCAACTGATTGGATGATGTCTACTCCCATTAGAGATGGCAATCTGCTTCTTCAATCTACTGATTTAAATGCTAATCTCTTCCAGAAACAGCACATCCCCAGATATAATGCTTGGTCAGCTATCTAGACATCTCTTAACCTCATCAAGTTGACACCTAAAAGTAACCATCTTGTAGTGCCTCCATGTTTTTCTTAGCTTATGGCCGCATCACTTCAACTTCTGCCTCTGTCTTCACATAGCCTTCTCCTCTGTGTGTGTCTGTGTCCTAATCTCCTCTTCTTATAAGGAAATCAGTCTTCTTGGATTAGGGTCCACCCTACCGACTTCATCTTTACTTGACTACATCTGCAAAGACCTTATTTCCAAATAGGTCACATTCAGAAGTGGCACATACTAGAAGTTCAACATAGCTTTTGCAGAAACACCATTCAACCCATAAGAAAAGATAAAAAAAGAAATTGAAAAACACACATATTCTTAGTATGGATGATTCATTGTAAAGGGCCTAGATTTTAAAAAGAAAAATATAAAATAAACAAGTGCACCGTTTAAATCTTTAGCTCTGCAGATGGGGGTTGCATGGCAAACTCAATGAACTCAGTGTGCGAAGGTCGTCCCAGCCAGATCTTACAGATTGTGTAGACCCAGAAAGAGCAAAGAAGGAGCCCAAACAGCAAGGGGAGACGGCCATGGCTTTTTGGAGCACCTACTAGAATGAGAAAATAGTCTTCAGAAGGAAATGTGGACCATATGGGTGGAACCAGCAGGTCCTCAGAGGTCTCCAGACTAATGAAAGCTCAGACAAGCTCCCTATAGAGCAAACACCAGGGAGCACCTGACACCTTTGTGTCCTCCCCCTATTTAAGCCCCAGCCCTCTAACGTTCACACAAAAGCCACCATGAAAAAGAATACAAAGAGTTTTAAACACAAAACTTGGAACAAAGGATGTCTTTACCTACAGAACAGATGGGTTGTTTTTTTTTAATCAGACCAAGATGACAGCACTGCACTAAAATGTTGTTTTATTAATTGGAACTAAATAAGCTGAGGTCATACAGAAGAGGACAAAATAGTTTTGGAATCATAAAGAAGTTACATTCTCTTTGCACCTGCATGCAGTCTCCGTGAATATCCTATTCTGCTATAAATGTATAATTAATAGATGTCAGAATACACTCTTCTTGCTTTCTCTCAAATGATTCAGTAGCTTTTATTCCTTGAATTTTATCTTGCTTCTATTTTTAACCATGTTGTACAGATTTTCTACAAACTAGTCATCTGTTTAAAGACCTATTGATAATGTATACTTTGACATGGATACTCCGACATGTATAAAATTCAATCATTTACACTCTTGAACCTCAAAGAGAAATTATGATGATAGTAATTTGGGTTTTACATAAGTGTGGTGCAGCACAAGTCCCCAGATGGCTTTAGCTACCCAACTGTTCACCCCTCCTCCTCTTTCTCACTTGTAGTTCTAAAAATAATTGTAGAATGTGCGGAGAATTCAACATCCTGAGATGGGAAAAAACTGGCCAAGACAACCAGAACTCTGTTCCATTTCCTCCTAGAACAGGATGTCTTGAAACACTTTATCCCAGCAAATCATGTTCCCCTGGGGTATAAAACACAGAGTAAGCTATTTTCAGGGATCTCTCAGCCGTTATGCAAATGGAGTACATGCCATTGAGATTCCATTCACCCCAGGCAGCTTTCCCAAGCTTTCGGGAACTGGTTCATTATAAATCCTAGGTTTCTGTTGTCTTATTCTACCTATCTGTAAGTAACAAATTCACTTTATGTAATTTTGTGTGTGCTGGGCAAGGAGGGGGTGCATTCTTTCTTACCAAACCCAAGCAAGTAACCAGTACACTGTCAACCTGCTTCACAGGTAGGGATTATGAACCAACTAGGATTCATATCATCGATTTATCAGTTCCTCAGTATTGCTTCCTTTGAAAGATGGCCAAACAAACAAGTACTCCCAGAAGGTTTTGTATCTGCAGTCTTACAATTTTGAAACACTGTATCACATACTAAACTTCCAAAACATTTTACAATTTCATCTCCTCATATAAGCATACAAAAGAGTAAGCTTATTTTAATTTTTGAATTTTTTAATGTGCCTATCATCATACTAAAATATCTTTTAAGTAATATACTTCATTCTTAGACACCATAGATACCATGCATAGAAAACATTTTAATGTATCTAAAATCATTGTGTATTTTATTTTTATATTCAATATCATCAAACAATATGCATTTTAGTACTGGAGAAAAGAAGACCTTGACGCATTTATTAACAAACATAAGTTCATTAAAATGATCTTGTGGCTACATAATTTATGAGCTAATTAATTCTGACTTAAACAATTATTTACTTGAAACTCAAATTTGCTCTGAAACTCAAAGTAATGTTTCCTCAGCACGACATAATAAAGAGCTTAAGTAATTACTAATTAGTTTCAGGCATGACAAATATTTTAATTAAAATCACTGAAACAGTTAAGCATTTATAACTCTTTTTCATCTTTTTTCATCATTCACTTTAGATTGACTGTTTACCAGTCACTGAGTGCCCATGCATAACAAAGAAACCTATTCGCCAGTTGCAAGATTTTTCTGCTAATTATGCCAATGGGAATGAGGCATAAACCCCTTATTTCAAATATTCTACAACATGTTTTTGAAGCTCATAAAAAGTTCTGAGTTTCTCACTCCATTTCAGAGAGACATCACATATCTAAACTACTATAATTGGTTGGTACCCATCACCAGCTCTCTATCTAGCACAGTTGACCTTTGAACAACATGGGTTTGAACGATGCAGGTATATTCACACACAGATATTCTTCCACCTCTGCAACCCCTGAGACAGAAAGACCAACTCCTCTTTTTTCTCCTCCTCCTTAACCTACTCATCCTGAAGACAATGAAGTGAAGATCTTTATGATGGTCCACTTCCACTTAACGAACAGTGAATGCATTTTCTCTCCCTTATAATTTTCTTAATAGCATTTTCTTTTCCACAGCTTGCTTTATTGTAACAATACAGTATATAATACACGTAATATATAAAATACTTGTTAATCAAGTGTTTAGTGATAAGGCTTCCAGACAACAATAGGCTATTAGTAGTTGAGTCATGGAGGACACGAAAGGTTTATACATATTTTTGACTGTGCAGGGAGTCAGTACCCCTAACCCCTGCATTGTCCAAAGGTCAACTCTATAGTAAAACAGAAAAGGGCCCTGAGAAATTGTCCTGGGTGATATCCCCGTATTAAAGGACTCCTTTCATGCAATCAGAAGTTGAATTGTTTATTTGGTAATTTTGCAAAGAACTCAAAACGAAACTACCATTTGACCCAGCAATGCCATTACTGGGTATATACCCAAAGAAATATAAATTGTTCTACCATAAAGATACATGCACATATATATGTTTATTGCAGCACTATTCAGAATAGCAAAGACACGGAATCAACCTAAATGCCCATCGATGTTAGACTGATAAGGGAAATGTGGTACATATACACCATGGAACACTACACAGCCATAAAAAGAGAATGGGATCATGGCCTTTGCAGCAACACGAATGGAGATGATGGAAGTTATTATCCTAAGCGAACTAATGCAGGAACAGAAAACCAAATACTGCATGTTTTCATTTATAAGTGGGAGCTAAACATTGGGTACACATGGCCACAAAGGAGGAAACAATAGACATCAGGGCCTACTTGAGGATGAAGGGTGGGAGGAGGGTGAGTATCAAAAAACTACCTATCAGATGCTATGCTTATTACTCAGGTGATGAAATAATCTGTATACCAAACCCTTATGATACAATTTACTTATATAACAAACCTGCACATGTACAGTCTAAAAAAATAAAAGTCTAAAAAATAGAGTTGGACTGCTCCACACAGTCTAGCATGGTATGAAATTTCTCTGGTTACTACCTTTTCGCCAGCTGAGGAATGAGTGACCCATCAATGGTTTTCAGCTCTTAGACAGTGTTTGTGCCCATAAGGTATGTCAATTATGAGATAAGCAAAGATTCAGAACACCCATGACAACCTCCCAATGATAGAGATTGCCCAATGAAGTTTTCATCGAACACCAACAGAGAACAGACATCCGTACAGCTCCCAAACACCTCTTTCTTGTTGACCTGTTCTTCTTTTCTCTCTCCAAGTGTGTGTAGAAAACTTTGTTTATGTCTAAACCAATGGCTTTTCAACTTCACAGTAAACTATCTTTTATTAGTCAGTACTCTTCAGAGAAACAGAACCAAGAGGAGATAGATGGGTAGGTAGACAGATAATTGATAAATAGGTAGATGAAATATGATAGATACATACATACATAGATACATAGAATGGATAGGATGGATAGATAGATAGATAGATAGATAGATAGATAGATAGATAGATAGATAGAATAACAGACAGATAGATACATGGAAAAGTTGGATAGATAATAGATTAGAAAGGTAGATAGACAGATAGATAGATAGATAGATAGATAGATAGATAGATAGATAGATAGATAGATAGAGATTTATTATGGAGAATTGGCTCACATGATTATGAAGGCTGAGAAGTCCCACAATCTGCTGTCTTCAAAAGGGAGATCCAGAAAGAGCCAGCAGTCTATTTTAATGGAAACCCAAGCCCTGAGGACCTGAAGAGTTAATCATGTAAGTCCCAGTTTGAGTCCAAAGGCCTAAGAAAAAGGGGCTCTGATGTCTGAGGGCAGGAGAAGATGGATGTCCCAGCTCCAGAAGAGAGAAGGGATCCTCCATTCTTCAGCCTTTTTGTTCTATCCATGCCTTTGATTAATTGGATACTGCTCACTCACATTGATGAGGGCAATCTCGTTTACTGGGTTTATTGATTCAAATGCTAATGTCTTCTGGAAACACACTTACAAAACACCCAGAAATAATGTTTCACTAGTTTTCTTGACATCCCAAGTTGACACATAAAATTAACCATCACATAACTATAGCTTGGACAGTCTCATTCACAATGGTCAGAGGCTGATGCATGTCTCTTTGTTTCAGTCAGTGTAAACCAGTGTTTCTCAACTGAGGTGACCTCTCCCCTTAGCAGACACCAAGCCATGTCTTCACACATTTTTTGTCACCATGACTTGGTGGGCAGGTGCTAATGTCATCCATTTGGTAGAAGTCAGTGATGCTGCTTAACACCCTACAGTGCACAGGGCAGCACAACCCCTGCCCCCAAAACACACACACACATACACACACACACAAACACAGAGAGAGAGAGAGAGAGAGAGAGAGAGAGAGAGACAGAGAGAGAGAGAGAGAGACAGAGAGAGAGAGAGAGAGAGAGAGCAAAGACTGATCCTGTCCAAAATGCCAGCTTTCCCCAAATATCAATAGTTTCAAGATTGAAAAACCTTGGTGGAAACATGTCTGGGATACAAGTAAAGAAATTCAGTAACCCACTCCTAGAATGGGAGTTAGAGTACATGCTATGAAAAATTCTTCCAAATAACTTTCCTTCACAGAAAAAAAAAAAAAATCGAGGCAGAAATGTGAAGAAATCAAGACCAGGGCCTCATGGTAATTTTGATTCATCACTTCATATGGTAGTCAGGATAATGTTCCTCCAACTTCCAAAGATGTGACAACACAGTTCAACATCACTAGCTTTGACAGCGGAGGAAGAGGTCATGGAGCCAAGAAATGGAAGTGGCCTCTAGGAGGTAAAATAGAGCAAGGAAATAAATGTTTCCCTAGAGCTTCCAGAAGAGAACCAGCCCCATTAACCTTTCCTTCTTAGCCTAGAGAGATCCATGTTGGACTTATCACCTCTTAAATAACAAGATCATTAAGTGTTGCTTTAAGCTGCTAAGTTTGCAGTCATTTTTTACACTAACCATAAGGAACTCATACACTTCAAGATAAAGATGTTGCTCTCTTGGCAATCACTGAGCTGTGATTGCAAGTTTATTTGTGGAATGTAAAGGCACTATAAGGTACTTGTTCTAGAATTAATTGTTGGATAGATAAAACATGAATGCATTAAAAAAATAATCAAGCAAGAAATTCTGGTGCGTGAATGACTCAAGACAGTGTTTGTCAATGGAGCATGTCATGCTGGGTGGAGTAGCATCAGTAATTCCCAATTTAAAGCAGTTGAAGTACAGCCTGTGAAAAATTTGATTTGTATAGAACTTAAAACAAATTGGACTTCTGAGTGTGAAAACAGAGGATTGCACATGTGTTTTTCTCTAATTTTTCTGGACACTCCACTAGGGAAAGAAACAGGACTAAGCACAGTGAAAGAGGATCCAGGTGCTGTTGCATGCAGTCAGTGAAGAGGTCTGCTCTGGTCACCTCCTAGGACAATAAGGCCAGGTTGAACCATGGCCACTCAGATACGTCACAGTTACATGTCATGAGGATTCTTTTCTTATTCTGAACTTGTTCCCCCTGCCCCAACTTTGGTATTCCTGTACCTTAAGAGACTCAAAATCCTTTTCTTGCATCTTCCAAATTAATCCTCATTTGGTTCGATCTTTTCTTTGAAAGTCGGTGTCTTAGTCCATTTCATGTTGCTATAAAGTAGTATCTAACACTGGGTAATGTATAAGGAAAAGAGGTTTATTTGACTCATGGTCCTGCCGACTACACAAGAAGCATGGTACCAGCACCTGCTTCCAGTAAGGACCTCAGGAAGCTTTCACTCATGGTGGAAGGTGAAGGGGGGACTGGCATCACATCACCTGGCAAGGGAGGAGGAAAGAGGTGAAAAGGTGCTGGGCTCTCTCTCTTTCTCTTTTTCTTTCTTTCTTTCTCTCTTTCTTTCTTTCTTTTTCTTTCCTTCTCTCTCTCTCTGTCTCTCTCTCTCTCTCTCTCTTTTCTTTCTTTCTTTTTTTTTTTTTCTTTTTTTTGCGGGGTCTTACTCCATCACCCAGCCTGGAGTGCTGGAGTGCAGTGGTGCAATCATGACTCACTGCAGCCTCAACCTCCCAGGCTCAGGTGATCAGGTACCTGGGACCACAGATGTGTACCACCACGCCCAGCTAATGTTTTGCATTTTTTGTAGAGGCAGGTTTTTGTCATGTTGCCCAGGCTGGTCTCAAACTGCTGGGCCCAAGTAATCTACTTGCCTTGACCTCCCAAAGTGCTAGGATTACAAGCATGAGCCACTGCACCTGGCCACCAGGCCCTTTTTAACAATCAGATCTCACAGGAACTAATAGAGCAATAATTCACTCATTATCACAAGGATGGCACCACACCTTTCATAAGTGATCCATCTTCATGACCCAAACACTTCTTTTTAGGCGCCATATGCAATATTGGGGATCAAATTTCAACGTGAGATTGGAGGGGACAAATATCCAAACTATATCAAGCAAAGTCATTGTGAATTCACTTTTCCATAATTTACAATCTCCCCTGTGCAGACAGAACTGGTTTATGAACCACTGCATCCCACATGGGCTCGAGTTCTCATAAAGAAAGATAAGCGTTTATTTATGATGCCGCAGCAAACACTGAACCAAAATAAAAGTTTAAATAGATTAAAGAAGAAGTTTCAGCATCATGTAGGTGCCATCAGTGCATATCTCATGTCCACCTTTGTATAATCGTCATCCTTTCCTGGGATTAGATGGCACCTCTGGTCCCCATTGGTATCATCTTTTGTTCAACGTCATGCAGATGAAAATTACACATCACATCTTGCCAGAGCTTTTAGAAGCCAGTTCCCCATGTTATCCTTTCCTTCTATGCCAAGAATCAGCAATACTCCAGAGTGGGTCTTCCCCTTTATCCTGGATATGGGAACAAAACACAACTTTGCAATTATTGATTAAAAACTCAATAATTAAGCCATGAAAAGCAAAATCCAGTCTATTTAAATAACGTTTTCAAAAGACATCCCTAACAACGTATACATGTAAAAGATAGTCTTGAAAACAAAATGTGTGTAAGCTATTAATTTTTTCTTTTTTAAAAAGTAAGAAAGATTTAGCTGAGGTTCTTGCTTTACTTCTTTTCCTTTTTCCTTTTATTTCCTTTTAGAGTTTTTCCTCTGACTTGAAAAATGGGTAGCATAGGCATTAGTTTCTGGTCTGTCTTATCACACTGTGTTTATCAGGACACCTGTCAACCATCACACAAAACACATGAAAAGAGAAGGGTGGTAAGCAGATATCTAAATTGCAGTATTCATGGGGAAAATACTAGCATTTGCTTTGCGTTTGTGTTGTTTGGAGTTTTCTTTTTGTTTTTTAACTAGGTGGCAGAAACGCTGCTTCCAGATGACTCTCTCAGCACCGAGTTTCACATTCTGGAGAATTTGCTACACACAGCAAAACTGTTTTGCATGACATTTTCCCTGTCCTTTCTCCTGAATAGCTCCCTGGGTGCATACGTAATTTCCTTGAATAACCTGTGCCAATTCATGACATGCAAACATGCTTTTTTGTTGTTGTTGCAGTAGACGGGGCAGCACTGCAGTCTGTGAGAAATTGGGTACATTTGGTAATTAGCCACATTGCACGTTTAACTCTTCACGTGCTGTTTTTAACTTTTACCGGTTTCTACTTTACATACTAGAGTTCCCATGGTACACGCAGCTATTTTAATATTTTTAAAGTATTTTATTTCTTGGAAATTTGTGTCTATATGGATGATTAACAATGAAAAAAGAAATTTTAGAGTATTCTACAGGTCAGATTTCACAATTTGGCCATTATCTGTTGAAATATAAATGATCAATAAAGCAGGTAACTCACATTTTCAGGGCACAAAAGAAACAGCCCAAAGCCGGAAATCCTTACTTAAAACCACTGATTTTAAATTCTATGTATATTTTCAGAGTCTAACTTAATCATAATTGATTCTTTCTGCGGTTGGACTCCATTACCGGTTTATTTATTTATTCTCTTCCATATTTACTGTTTACAGAATTTGAATTTAAGGGTCATGGACATTTAATTCTGCCTTGCCTCATTGATATTTTCTCTTATTTTATTGGTTCAACAAATTTGTGCTGCTCCCTACACATCCAAGACTTTCCCAAGGATGAAATGAGAAGTTTCCAGGGTCTTTTTTTTTTTTTTTCTGGAACTTGTTTAGGAGTCCTTTACAATTACAGTGTGAGAAAATAAGGAACTGCCTCCTCTTGCTACTTGGTGGTAACTAGTATTTAAATTATTTTTGATGAGTGGTATAAATGCTAGATTTGACAAATTATGCCTATGAATTTTAATTGTCCTTTTAATCAGAAAGATATAAGTATGTAAGGGTAAAAACTGATGAATTATATAAAAGAAAAATAAATGGGGAATATATATATTCAAAACATTCAATTATGTGAATTGTCTACAAAATGCACAGTGAAAACAATTAAATATAACTTGAGAGTATTACTTTCCAAATTAAAGAAAACAGAAAAGGTAATACTATTGAGAATGGTTCCAAGAAATGTGCGCTTTTTTTTTTTTTTTTGAAATGGGATCTCGCCATGTTGGAGTGCAATGGCGCCATCTCAGCTCCCTGCAACCTCTGCCTCCCGGGTTCAAGCGATTCTCCTGCCTCAGCCTCACGAGTAGCTGGGATTACAGGCAGGTGCCACCACGCCCAGCTAATTTCTTTTCTATCTTTAGTAGAGAGGGGGGGGTTTCACCATGTTGGTCAGGCTGGTCTCGAACTCCTGACCTCATGATCTGCCTGCCTCAGCCTCCCAAAGTGCTGGGATTACAGGCGTGAGCCACCAGGCCCGACCATGTGTGCGTTTTACTGACATTATTCTGGCAATCATAACCACACAATTGGTTGTAAAATAAAATATAAAATATGATTTAAATAGTTCAATTCCTGTGAAAGAGCTTTCTGCATGTAACAGACATATAGTTAGAGAACAAAGCAGAGCACAAAATTTGCTGGAACCTTTTTGGAACCAACAGAAAAATGTCACTTTTCCTTTGACATTCTGTATATCAGTTTTACCAGTTACTTCGAAATTTGTACGTTATTTTGTAAGGAAAAACAGAAATCTCAAAGCTTGTCTAACATAGTATAGAAGGTGTGTGTTGGGCTTAGGATAGATAGCTCTGTCTTATTGAGCTGTGTTATCTAACTTGTATATAAAAATTGTAATCAAAAGTTTGGGTTCACCTGTTTCTCCAAGTTTAAAGTAATGAGTAACGGCAAACTCTGGAGATGTGAGTAGTGTATCATATAGAAGCAAGGAAGCTCATTCAAGTGCTAAAACTAAAGACTTCTAGTTTTTGGCTCAAATTCAATAAATACTATTTGTATACAAGGATATGTGACGTCAAAATGTAGGTTACTTTTCACCCTTGTAGCTATAAAATATAAAATTTGTAGAATAGAAATAGCCTGTACTACTGTATTAACATAAGTTATACTAAAGTATATATATTACATATATATACTTAGTATATTTTTTATATATATACACACACACACAGAGTCAACCCTGTTGCTGTTACCTTGTCTGGATTTGAAAAATGTGCTGAGTATATATTATACACACACACACACACATCTAAAATGGCCTAAAGCAGGCAGTCATATAATTACAGTTGCAAAATGTTTCACTGCAAAATGAAAAACTTTCGAAAGAACATTGTTCCATAGTTCATTTATTTGTGGTGACTCTTTGTTCTTTCTTCCTGTGGTAATTTTAGAAATGAGTGCCAAGTTCGAAATTAAATCTGCGAGGCTGGGGCTGTGCCACTTGAACTCTGCACTGGGTCCTCACTGATGTGAATGTAGTTTTGTCCCCTTGTGTGATGAAGCAGCCACATCCCAACAGCAGAAGAAAAAAAAATCTAGAACTATTTCAAGTTTAATTTTTTTGCATATGAAAATAAAATAATAGTGATAAAAAAGGGTAAAGACACCATTATTAGAAGATGTTCTCCCTGTGAGCCTAAAAAATTCAGAAGTAAAAAGGGGTCAAGTGCAGTGGCTCACGCCTATAATCCCAGCACTTAGGGAGGCTGAGGCAGACGGATCACTTAGGGAGGCTGAGGCAGACCAGCAGTTCCAGACCAGCCTGGCCAATATAGCAAAAGCCAATCTCTACTAAAAAATACAAAAATGAGCTAGGTGTAGTTGGCACATGCCTATAATCCCACCTGCTAGGGAGGCTGAGGCACTAGAATAGCTTGAACTTAGGAGACAGAGGCCACTGCACTTTAACCTTGGTGACAGAGTGAGACCCTGTCTAAAAAAAAAAAAAGGAAAAATGAAATTATGACTCAAACATCAGAGAAATCAAGAAGAGGCAGATTAGAAAATTAATCTGCAAAAGTAAGTGACTATTGTTCAAACAATAGTAATAGTAATATGTTAGAAAAGATGAATTGAGAGAGTAAATTTAGAGTAACATCACAAGACACAAACTACTTCCAAAATATAACTTTTGAGATGATCATTTCAATTGACCTTTAATTTAGTCAAAACAAGTTACTAAATAGATTTTAGATTTTTTTTTTAAGCCACAGTTAATGGGAACAATGTACCCTCAGCATTTGCACAATTCAGAAATTTTTGTCAATTTTATACTTGAGTGGCCTGTTGATTAAATATAAAACACGTGTATTTTACCTCTTATCCCAGCTCCACTGTTTTCTGACACATTACATAACTCAGAAGTTTGAGGAGTGTTTTGTTTTTTGGTTTTTGGTTTTTTTTTAACTTGAAAGAGAATTTCTGTTTCTGTCTGAATCTCTGTAGGCTTTTGTCTAATATTCAACAGCACCATAAGAATATGTGTTTACACTTAATATAAAATAGAAAAACATTGTGATATATACTCAAAGTTTCCTTCATCTTAAGAAGGTTTTCTTTTATGGTGCTTTTACATACGTTTCATTACATTTGTTTGTGCTGTAACTCCCCAATGACATTTGCTTTACAAAGGCATTTCTGTCATCTTTCATTGGTGATGTAATTGTGGTTGGCCACTGCATTCCGCATGCCTAACTCCAGCTGTCTTTGATCATGGAATGATTCTGCCCTTGGACACGTCTGCTGTAGTATCCTCCAGCCTGAGGCATCCCCACTTCCTCATCACTTTCTCCAACTTGGTTTTTATCTCAATTTCTGGCTATATCCTCTTGTCCTTTATTTCTTCTCTCTTTTCTTTTGTTCGCTTTCACTTTTACGGAAATAACACTTTATAAAATTTGTTTTCCATCAACTTTTCTTATTTGGGGATAACGTTTCCCCAGAATGGATTTCTTATTCTGCAGATAAAAACTGCAGAATAAGACTCATCGGTTTGGCATTTGTTTTTGTTGACACACACCATGTGCTGACTGACTTGCCCTTTGTGCTGTAAAGAAGAGGATCATCCCATCAGCATGGCAAGAGAAGCGTGATCCACACTGTGATTTGTCATGGGAGAAAACAGTTTTGATGAGGATCTTTAACTTGTCCGGATCACACAGCTATAATGGTGGAACATGGTTTCAAATCTGACTGTGTCTGACTGCAGAGACCATCGCCTTAATTTCCATGATTCCTCCAGCTGTGAGAAATACATTAAGCCAAAAGAAAAAAAAAAATTTAAAAAGTCTCTCTTTCATAGCTTAAACCTTAGAGATCCTTAGTATAGTGAGTTTGACTGTTCCTAGAGCCATTTAGTATGTACTAATTAAGCCACTACCATGGTATGTAGTTGTGGAATATTTCAGCGTTTCTTTGAAAGTCTATAGTCACCTTCATCTGCTTTTTTTAAAGAACGTTCTTCCTAATAGTATTGTTTCTAGCAATGTCTTAGCCATGGGCTGCCATAACAAATGTACCATAAACTGCATGACTTAAACAATGTATGTCTCTCGTTTCTTGAGGCTGGCAAGTTCGAGATCAAGTTACCAGTAGATCCAACATCTGGTTAGGGCTCTCTTCCTGGTTTGCAGACAGCTATCTGAAAGGAATGAGACACATCACCCATATATCTCCCAACTTCCTGAGCCCAGCACAAACACATTCCTCCATATTTCTTTCAAACTTCAGAAAACACCACCTGGGAAATCTCCGGAGTATGACGGAACCAAATGCTAAATGTATAATATTAACCAATTGTAATGCTGTAACTGAGAGAATTACCTTGTTCCCTGTAACTCTTACATATCCTGTTTACATCGGCTTAAAAGCACCTCGCATTGTTCGGGGCCCTCTTTGTATGCTGTGAACGGAGGGGACCGTTCAACCTTGTAGTAAAGATCCTTGCCGCTTGGCTTTGACTCTGGACTCTGGTGGTCTTCTTTGGGGAACAAACGGTCTGGGCATAACATATCCTCTGGTTGTTTCTCCACACAGTGAAGAGAAAAAGAATCAGACTCTCTCACAGCTTTGTTGTTGTTGTTGTTTTTAGAGACAAGGTCTTGCTCTGTCACCCAACCTGGAGCACAGTGGCACAATCATAGCTCACTGCAGCCTCGAACTTCTGGACTCAAGCAGTCCTGTGGCCTTAGCCACCCAATTAGCTAGGACTACAAGCATACAAGAACATACCCAGTTAATTTTTAAAAATGTTTTGTAAACATGGAGTCTCACTGCGTTGCCCAGGCTTGTCTCAACCTCCTGGCCTCAGGTGATGTTTTTATATGGGCCATTCCATCTGGAGGGTTCTACCCTCATAATCTAATAGCCTCTCAAAAATTCCACCTCCTGATACCATCCCACTGAGAATCAGGGCTTCAACATATGAATTTTGGAGAGACACACACATTCAGCACATTGTAGTAGTACAGATATTTTTTGGTTTAGTCCTACATGTTAAAGCTCTGGTCAACCCACTTCAGATCGAGCTATTACAAGAACACTTTTCCTTAAGTTTCATGGTTGCTTGTGAGACTGAAAAGTAAAACTTTTAGGCCTCCCCCGTAAATGGTTCTGTTTGTTCGTATAGGATTAACTGCCTTTGCTTCTGTAAAACTAAGCTTCCTTCTCTGAATTGTAAAGCAAGCCCTGCCTCAGCCGGAAATTCCAACCAGTATGCTGCTAAAGGTGGCGGGGCCATCGCTGCAAACTCCAGACCTGCTGCATCAGCAAAGGAAAAACTGCATTCTAGACCTCCCCGGGCTAGTACCGCATTCCACCCTTTAAGGCCAAATAGAAAAGACACACCTGGCCTCGAGGTTAAAAAGAGGCCAATCAATAGCCTGTATGCAAATAAAGCCTAAACGCTTATAAAGAGATGTATCGCCACAAATCGGGCTCTCTCTCTCTCCCTCATTCCTTCCAGGTGAGAGGGCCCTGGTGCACCAGTAAATGACTTCTGCCGAAATTTGTGTGTTGGGTGGTTCCTCACAAATAATTCTCAAACCCTGCTAAGGAACGGATTCTAACATCTGGGGGCTCCGTCCGGGATTTGAGAGGCGCCAGAGGACACCGGCCCTTTTCCTTTCGCAGAAACTGCCATACCTCGGCCACCGTGGCGGACGGACGACAGGATTCCACTTTTATGTGTAGTCAGGTAATTTTACTTTTTGTTTTGTCTTTTTAGTCTCTATATCGCCAACCTCCATAGGGAGTGTAGAGGGAGGACAGACGCGGTTCCTGGACCCTCACACTGACCTCCGGGAGCCGCTCAAGAAGGCTGATGACACTGCCAGCCTCCTCAAATCTGGAAGGCAGGTTCCCCACATCTGAATCACTGTAGTATCTTCTTGGCCTGGCCTCTCTGGCCACGCCAGGCTCCTCTGTTTTTGTCTGGTTTGTGTTGTCACTGCTGTCTTATTTATATGTGTATGAGCCAAGGACGGGATGCATGTGGGACAGACGCTAACAACTCCTCTATCTTTGACTTGACACACTTTTGACGCCCGGCCAGAGCCTACAATCTTCCGGTAGAGTCCTAAAAGGATCATGGCAAACTTTCTTTGTCCTGAAGGGCCCACCCTTCATGCTCTCCAGGCCCCGGACGGAACTTTGACCTCCGCTATTTTGCTTAAGACAAGGTGGCTGGTCCCAGCCACACCGACCGCACATCATCACCTGGGAGGGACTCCTCAACCCCAACCTCCGCCTTGCGGAAACCCTTTCTCCATACCCTTCCTCACCCAAGTCCACTCTCCCTGCCCCAGAAGTCCCAAAGAACTGGACCCTCGACTGCCTAAACCTCGCATTCCCAGATGAGTCGCAGCAAGACCTCCTCTTCCAAGACCCTCTTACCCCATCCACCACATAATCCCTCCTGGAAACCCCCACCTGCCAACTCACCCCTCGCCCCCTGTCTTGTCCTCTGTTTCTCCCACCACCCCCTCTTCTGTTCCTAATTTCTTGTTCCCTCGCCGACCCCGCTTCTCCAGCCCCATCTGAACTCACCCCCAAGACCCCGCCAGCTTCACAAACCTCTGCCCGGCCGCGTCCTGGATGGTCTTTCCACCTGGCGGCAATTCTTTCCCTTACCCTTTCTCGATGTCAACCGCACGCATCCAGTACTGGCCCTTTTCGCCTCCGACCTCTGCGCACTGAAAACCCACAACCCCTTTTCCCAAGCACCCCAGGCCTTGACCTCGTTGATAGAACTACCTCCCTCACCTACCCAGCCTACCTTGATGACAACAGCTTTGCAGGTCCTTAACCACCCCAGGTAGTCCTCCTGGAAGCCCGGAAAGCCAGCCAGGGAGGTCAAACCCAGCCTCCCCAATGAAATAGACGAGGGATTTCCTCACCCGCCCGGACTGGGATTATGCGAGACAGCACCAGGCAGGAGAGAGTCTCCGGACCACGCCAGGCTCTGTTGGCGTGGGTCTCAAGGCAGGAAAACGCCCCACCAATTCTGGCCAAGGTAAGGACTATAACTCAGGGAAAAGATGAAAGCCTGGCAGTCATGGAAAGGCTTCTGGAGGGGTTTCTGACAATTTCCCATTTGATCCAGAAGCACCAGAACACAAGGCTACCGTGGCTACAAGCCGCCCATAGATCAGGCAGCACCAGACATAAAGGAAAACTCCAAAGGCTAGACGGAATCCAAAACCCATGGGCTGCAGGAATTAGTAAGGGAGGCAGAAAGGCATACAATAAAAGAGAAACCCCAGAAGAAAGAGAAGCTAGGCTTATAAAAGAACAGAAGAACGTGGAAGATCGGAGAGACAGAAAAAGAGATGGGCATTTAACCAAAATCCTGGCAAGTCAGTGACAGAAAAAAAGGACAGGAAAGTCAGGGGAAACAAGAAGGGCCTACAGATATATGGACCGTGCCTACTGCAAAGAGCGAGTGGCATTGGATCAAGGACTGCCCCAAGCGTCCTAGGAGACCAGAAGAAACCTGCTCCCTGTTCTCACCCCAGTAGGACAGCCAAGACAGGGTGTCAGGCTCTGGAGCCCCCCTGCTCCTGCCACCATCTGTAGGGGGCATCCTTTCCACCACCTTCTGGTGTGGGACACAGGCTCAGCTCTGTTTTGACCACAGAACGACCCCTGTCCTCTCGCATAACTGTGGGTCCAGGGGCAACAGGAAGAAAAAAATGCACAACCGGACTAAATCCACCGACAGTTAACCTAGGGTGCGAATGGTGACGACTCCTTCTTGGTGGTACCTGTCCCACTTCTCTGGGGCTAGATCTCCCAACCAAACTCCTGAGCTCAGATCCACTGGCGGGCAGGGGCCCAAGTGTTAGACCGAGATGGCCAGCCCATCCAAATTTTGACTGTGTTCTGCAAGATGAACACCGCTTTTGACACATCCCGGTCACCACCAGCCCCTGATGTCTACAAGATTTTCCCAAGCTTGGGCGTGAAACGAGGACGGCGGGGCCAAGGTCAAGCCCCAATCATAATTGATCTAAAGCCCATGGTGCCTGTATCTATCAAATACCCCATGAGCCTAGAGGCTCATATGGGCATTCGCAACACATTATCAAATTTCTAGAACTTGGTGCCTTTAAGCACCTTGTCGCCACCCTGGAATAATACTCCTCTTCTGCCAGTAAAAGCCTGGTACCCAGGATTATGTGTCTGCCTAAGATTTGAGAGAAATTAATAAAAGAACTGTATCCACCACGGTCCTCCTAATCCTTACAACTTGCTCAGTACCTTAAAACCAGACTACAGCTGGTATACTGCACTGGACTTAAAAGATGCCTTCTTTTGTTTAACAATCACTCCCTGGCCCCCAAAGCCAGGAACTATTTGCCTTTGGAGTGGAAAGACTCTGAGAGGAATCTCAGGCCAATTGACCTGGACCCGCCTTCCCAAGGGTTCAAAACTCCCCATCTCCTCTTCTCGATGAGGCTCTCCACAGGGACCTCACCTACCTCGACCCATCCAAGGAAGTGACCCTGCTCCAGTATGTAGATGACTCCTCATGGGCCCCCACAAAGGAAGCCTGCATGCAAGGTACTAGGTATCTACCCAGGAACTAGGGTGAGAAAGGATACCGGGCATCCTAAGAAGAAGTACAAATTTGTCAGGACCGCTGGGTAACTTACCTGGGGTACATACTGAGTGAGGGAAAAAGGTGGTTTCACCCTGGGCGCATAGAGACTGTGGGTCGTGATTCCACCGCCTCGAACTGCAGAGGTGCGCGGAATTCTGGGAACTGGTTCTTAGTCGCCCAGGATACCTGGTTCGCTGAGTTGGTCACTTTATAATTCTTCTTACCAAGGGAAGCACCTTTACCTGGCAGGAAGAACATCAATTGGCTTTTGAGACTCTAAAGAAAGCACTCCTCTCTCTGCCCCAGCCCTTGAATGGATACCTCAAAACCTTTCAAGCAATTCTTCCTAGATGCAGAGGTAAGAATTGCAAAAGGAGTCTTAACCCAGAAATTAGGCCCTGGAAGAAAACCGGTAGCGATTCGTCTTAAAAAACTAGATTCTGTAGCGCCACAGCCCTGTAAACCGCAAGATCATGGCAGCACTGCCATGTTAGTCAAAGACTCTGCTACTAACTCCTAGGGCAGCCATTGACTGTTATTAGCTCCACACGCCTAGAGGCCATAGTGCCAGCCCCGACCGGATTACCAATGCACGCTTGGACCCACTACCAAGCCCCTTCTATTGGACACGGACCAAGGCCCGCTTGGCCTCCGCCACCCCTGAACCCTGCAACGCTGCTGCCGCTACCAGGAGACCAACTGAGCCTCACCGCACTGTCGGCAGGTGTTGGCAGAAACCCACGGAACGCGAGGACCCTACAAGGACACAGAACTTCCAGACGCTGACCACACATGGTATAACGGACGGCAGCAGCTATTCGACTCAGGCACCCGGAGGGCGGAGCAGCAGTGGTAGATGGCCACACCCACCATTTGGGCTTGAGTCACTGCCCCCTGGCACGCCTAGTAATAAAAAGGCTGAGCTTAATAGCGCTTAACAAAGGCCCTAGATAACTACATGTAGGGAAAAAAAGGCTAATATTTTATACAGATAGCCGACATGCTTTGCAACGCTCATACCCATGGAAGTATTTATGAAAGAAGAGGTCTCTAACATCAGAGGGGAAAGAAATCAAGAACAAAGCTGAAATAATTGCTCTGTTAAAAGCCCTCTTCCTCCCATCATTTATATAATCCACTGTCCCGGATAATGAGCGACAGGATCCAGCGGGGAACAGACAGGCAGACCAAGTGGCCAAGCAGGCAGCCATGGCAAAAGTACTAACCCCTTGGCCTCAGAACCCAACAAGACCGACCAAATGAACATCATACCTACACCCCAGAAGATCAGGAAGAGGCAAAAGCCATGGGAGCTATAAAAACAAGGACAAGAACTGGGAAAAAGAAGGGAAGACAGTCCTCCCAATAAAAGAAGTTGTATGATCCAAAGCAGATGCACGCCTGGACACACTTAGTAGCCGGAAGTTAAAAATGTTGGATTTCGAAAAACTGACTTTCTCATTCCCAAGGCAAGTAATTTAATAGAACAGGTGACTTCAGCCTGCACCGGTCAGCAGGTGAACGCTGGGGCTTACTGAGTGCCAGCAGGAACCTGAACCCTGCAGAAGCCCCGGGGTTTATTGGGTGCACTCACTGAAGCAAAGCCTCACTATGTTGCATGGGAGTACTATTTTAGTGTTTGTAGATACCTTTTTCAGGATGGGTAGTTTCCCACCCGGCAAGAAACGGCACACATAGTAGCCAGCATTCTAAAGTCCCTTCCTGACACCATGTACCGCTTCTTCCCATGAACGTTCATCTTCGCTTTCCCAGGTGGGTAAGTCAGGGGCTAGCCAGGATACTGGGGATTAATTGAAATTGCACAGCTTATAGGACCCCAGAGCTCAGGACAGGTAGAAAGAATGAATAGGAACAATAAAAGAGACCCCTTACTAAATTGGACCTTAGAGACTGGCTTAAAAGATTGAGACGCCCTATCTCTAGCTCTATTAAGAGCCCCGAATACCTTAACCGCTTTGGGCTCACTCCATATGAAACTCTATGGAGGACTCCTCCCCTTTATCAACCTTTTACTTGACTCTTTTTCTCCCTCCAACTCTAAGACTGACCTACAGGCCCGCTAAAAGCACTCTATGCCAGGCAGACCCAAATCTGGGCTCCCTTGGCAACCCAGCCCGCCAGGACATTCGCAGACCAGCCACCCTTCCAGGTGGTGGGGACTCCGGCCTTCACGTTAGAGACACACCGCTTCAGGGACTGGAGCCTCGGTGGAAAGGACCTGCCATTGTTCTCCTGGACCACACCCACACAGCCATAAAGGCTGACAATGCTACTTGATCACGATCCCACGCCAAGGTTGCCTCCAGGGACCAACTGAACTTGGAGGCTCCTCACTACTCCGAGGACCCCTTGAAGATAAGACTCTCACGCACTTGACTTCTTACTTGCCCTTGTCCTCCTACCCGCCGCATACATAGCAGTAACCCCTCACATAGTCCAAGATGAGATTCACAACAAAGATAATCTTCTTATACAACCTAGTATCTGGTCTACGCTGGGTTTGACGGTAATTTCACAAAGCCATAGAATTAGTACAAAGCTGATATATGGGTCAATTACGCGACAGCGGAGGACAAGTGTCCGAGCCCCGTCAGACAGGGTCAACAAGGACTTGCTCAGGCAAGACAGCTTTCTACTTAATGCTCCGACCAAAAGATGGAAATGCAAGCCACTCCAAAGACATTCCTCTAGCTGGCCACTCCAAGAGTGCCCTGTAGTTCTTTACCAGTCCCTCAGTACACAGTTCTTGTTATACTCATACCAACAATGCAGATCAGTAATAAGACATATTATACGGCTACTCTGCTAAAACACAAACTGGGGGTACCCAGTGATGTACAAGTATTAGGATCCACCAACAAACTTATACACTCTGTAATGGCATAAAAGGACAGTTCATTTGTTGGAGCACTACAGCTCCTATCCATTCTGATGGAGGAGGTCCATTAGACACCACAAGAATTAAAAAGTGTTCAGGAGAAAACTGGAAGAAATTCATAAAGCCCTATATCCTGAACTTCGGTATCACCCTTTGGCCTTGCCTAAGGTTAGAGATGTAATCCCCATGGTCGATGCCCAGACTTTAAACATTCTCACGCCACTTACAACTTACTCCCTAATGTCCGTCCAACACGCAGCCTGATCGAATGCACTGTTGGCTTTGTTTGCACCATTAGGGTCCCCCCTACTCCTATCTAACACTCCACCTCTCCCATTATCCCACGGTAACTTGTCTCGTTAATATCTCTTGTTTACACATTTCCCTTCTAGTTCAACCGATGCAGTTTCCAATTCATCTTGCCTCTTTTTCCCCTTCCTACAACAGTACAGAAGAAATAGATCTAGGCCATGTTGCCTTCTTCGGCAACTGTAAAAATTTCCAGCAACCAATGTCACCGGGTCCCATATGCAAACAGTTCTCTGTGGCAATAACATGGCATACACTATCTACCTAATGAACTGGACGGGCTTTTATGCCCTAGCAACTCTCCTCCCCGACATTGACATCATTCCCGAGATGAACCGGTCCCTATCCCTGCTATTGATCATTTATATATAGACCTAAACGGGCCATATTCTACTAGCTACTAGGGATCACCACAGCCTTCACAACAGGAGTTACAAGCCTAGGTGTCTCTGTGGTGACTCCAATATACAAAATTACTTCTCCAACAGCTAATTCTGATGTACAAAATCTTATCCAGCACCATACAAGATCTGCAAGATCAAGTAGACTCATTAGGTCAAGTGGTTCTCCAGAACAGAAGGGGCTAGATCTACTTACAGCAGAACAAGGAGGAATCTGTTTATCTCTGCAAGAAAAAAATGCTGCTTTTATGCTAACAACCGTGGGATTGTGAGAGACAAAATAAAACTCATAAGAAGAAACTAGAAAGACGGTGAAAAAGATCTAGCTTCCAAACCCACTTTGACTGGGCTTCAAGGGCCCTCCCTACCTCCTCTGCCCTTTCTGGCCCTCTACTTACCCTCTTGCTTCATCACCATTGGGCCGCAGACAACCGCTTCAACCGCTTTTATTAATGATAAATTAAACATAATACACGCTATGGTGCTAACCCAACAGTATCATGCTCAGGAACCGATGAAGAAGCTCAAGATTGAGCCTAAGACACAAGAGGTTGGGGAAAATGAAAAGTAAAACTTTAGGTCTCCCCTGCAAATGGTGGTTCTGTTTGTTCGTGGCGCAGATTAACTGCCTTTGTTCTGGCTTCAAACTGCTTCCCGCCCTGAATTGTAAAGCAAGCCCCGCTTCAGCCGGAAATTCCAAACCAGTATGCTAAAGGTGGCGGGGCCCATCGCTGCAACCCAGACCCAAGGTTGCATCAAGCAAAGGAAAACTGTGACCAGATTCCTCCCTCAAGCAAGTACCTATCCCAACCCCTTTAAGGCCGCCAAATAGAAAAGACACCTGGCCTCGAGGTTACAAAAGAGGCCAATCAATAGCCTGTATGCAAATAAAGCCTAAACGCTTATAAAAGAGATGTATCGCCACAAATCGGGCTCTCTCTCTCTCCCTCATTCCTTCCAGGTGAGAGGGCCCTGGTGCACCAGTAAATGACTTTCTGTCAAATTTGTGGTGTTGGGTGGTTCCTCACGACTCTCAAACCCTATGAACGTGATTCTAACAAGACAACACTGTCAGGCCTCTGAGTCCAAGCCAAGCCATCGCGATCCCCAGATTCTGTATCAGAGTATGTCCAGATGGCTTGAAGTAACTGAAGAATTACTAAAGAAGTGCAGATGTCTGCCCGGGCTTTGCAACTGATGACATCTCCACCACAAAGAAAATGGCCGGTCCTTGCCTTTGCCGGCGACATTACCTTTCAGGAAATTCCTTCCTGGCTCATCCTGGCCTCAACAGCCCCCCACTGAGCACTTTGTGACTCCCACTCCTGCCCGCCAGAGATAACTCTTGACTGTAGTTTTCCTTTACCTACCAAATTCATAAAACGGCCCCACCTCTTTATCTCCTGATCTTCTTTCACTCAGCCCTGCACCCAGGTGATTAAAAGCTGGCCAGGCCACGTGTGGCTCAAGCCTGTAATCCCAGCACTTTGGGAGGCCGAGATGGCTGATCACGTGTCAGGAGAGATCGAGACCATCCTGGCTAACAGGTGAAACCCCGCCTCTACTAAAAATACAAAACTAGCCGGGCGCAGGTGGCTGGCGCTTCGTAGTCCCAGCTACTCGGGAGGCTGGGGCAGGAGACCATGCAAACTCCGGGAGGCGGAGCTTGCGTGAGCTGACCGCCATCGTACCAGGCTCATGACAGAGCGAGACTCTGCCCCAAAAGTTTATTGCTCATTAAAGCCTGTTTGGTGGTCTCTTCACACGGAGGCGCATGGCAAACACCACAGAGGAAGTTCAGTTTTTCTCAGTTCTTATGTCTTTAGCCATGGTGATGACTCTTGATGAAATTCTAAAAATGAATCTGATGAAATGTTCACTGGGTTACTGGGTAAGATGTTACTCCATATACCTGAAGGCGTGGATAAGATAAACCAGCCGCCAGCGTGCTGAAATGAGACGCAGAGATTCATGACATGTGCACCTGCTACCTGCTTTGGGTCTGAACCATGGTTGGCCACAGGACAGGTATGTGCGTATGTGGCAAGCTCCCTTTAAGAACTTTGGTCTCTAAGTCTCAAGTCGGCTTTCCCGCATAAGGAAACATCCCTGCAGTTCACAGACAGAAAGAAAACACAAATCCGTGTGATCTTTGCAGAGGAAAAACAAGAAAGTATGGCTTTACCTCTCTAGGCTCCGCCTATGTAAATCTTCCCCCTGCTGTTTCTGCACAGTATTCTTCACTTAATAAGTTGTAGCTACATATATAATCTTATGTCGAATTGTGTAAGTCCTTCCAGCAAACCACAAAACTAGTGGATATTCGAATACTTCAGATAAAATGCTTCATCAGGTTTTACTGCATTTCTCTATTTTTGTTTTGTTTCCATCTGGTTTTAGGAAGAGAAAGTTTCTGCAGATACGGTTCTTTATTGCCAATTCTAAAAGCTTCCTGGATTACCTGTTAGAATTTGCCTCGCTTTCCTTGCATTTTCGCCATTCTGTGTTTTTTATAGCTAGAAAAGAAGAGAAAAGTAAAGGAGAAAGAGAAGGAGGAAGATGAGGAGAAGAAGAGGTGGAAGAGAAAGAAGAGGAGAAGTAGGAGTAGGAAAAAAAGATGAAATTAACTAGATATTATAATAGTAGAAAATAGCGGATGTCAAATGTAACTTATAAGAATTAATAAAAGTGGAATTAATCTAAATTCTCTCTGAACTCCTGGAGAGAAACATCTTTTTTCTTCTGCTGTTGTGCACATTTGTTTTAAACTCTGATCCCCACAACTCTGGGAAGAGTCATTATACTTTTTTTCCTAAATATATTCACTAGAGTTTTTCAGTCCTTGCCCAACAAGTGCATCTACATTTCCCAGAAGAAATTAGAGCTTTAATTAAGCTTGCAAGAGCCCTCAGTCCTATAAAAGCTAAATAATTAAAAGATATTCAGAACCAGAGGCAGCAAGGATGCAATTTTATGAACACACACACCTGTCTATTTTCCAGTGCCAACATAAGGTGTTTATGTCCTAAAGGGAAAAAGGTCTAAGCTAAGAAAGAAGGACAGAAAAGAGAAGCAACTAGATAATAGCCATCACTAATTGCTAAGACCTTTTAAAATAAATCTTTTTCATCAATTAATCACATTAATCACCTACTAATGTTTCTGATGCTGACCCAGTACAGCTCTGAAGTAAAGAAACACAGATTCAGCGTTTTAGCCTCTCCTTTGCTTTGTCCTTAAGTTTTCTTTCCTCTGCCAAAGCAGAATTTTTGCTGAGCCACAGGGGGTTTCCTGACTTTCAGTGGCAGTGGGTAAAACACCAGCTGGCTTCCAACATATAATGTGTGTCCTCATCTTTCCGTAACTTTGGTTCCATAATTTTATATCAAAACAATTTCTCAGTTTAACCTCTTCTTGCAGAAAAACATATGCTCACTTGTTTTCAATAAAGCACTCTCGGGAGTTCACACTTAGGATCTAGAACTGTTTCCAAACTCTTGAAACACACATGCATTCTCAACAGGTCTTTCCAGGGTCTTTGAAAACACAGGATCAGGGTAAGAATACAAAGTTCTACTTCAGAAAATATAATTCAAGAACCTAATTCTTAAGAAAGTATTCTCATTTATAGGAGGAGGAAAACATATGAAAGACACTGTGGGAGGCCAAGTTGGGGTCAGAAGTTCAAGACCAGCCTGGCCAACATGGTGAAACTTCATCTCTACTAACAATGCAAAAATTCCCCGGGCACGTGGCACATATCTGTAGTCCCAGCTACTCGGGAGGCTGAAGTGGGAGAATCGCTTGAACCTGGGAGGTGGAGGTTACAGTGAGCCGATATCGCGCCACTGCACTCCAGCCTGGACGATAAAGTGAGACTCCGCCTTGGGGAAAAAAAAGTAAGAAAAGAAAACACAAGGAAGAGAATGAGCTAATAGATCATCTTATGCCACTGCAACTACAAACGCTCTTGCATGTACCCATGACCTTGGCCAGACCCAGCCCATTCTGATAATTAGTCCCTCACACACTTAATTACCATGCATCAATTTCCAAGGATTTATTTACTGAGAATCCCCTTCAGTACTGAGACTGACACCTAGAAATAATGATTTGCAGGGTGCCTGTCACAGTATTCAAATGTTAAGAACTGCACCTCAAATCCAAACTGCCATATACAGAATGTGTAAACAGTATAGTAGTTTAGCTATACAAATACACACTTTTAAAATAGAATATGGCCGAGTACAGTGGCTCATGCCTGTAATCCCAGCACTTTGGGAGGCCGAGGCAGGCAGATCGCCTGAGGTCAGAAGTTCGAGACCAGCCTGGCCGACATAGTTTGTACAAACTCTGTCTCTACAAAAATACAAAAATTATCCAGGCATGCTGGCACAGGCCTGTAGTCCCAGCTACTCCAGAGCCTGAGGCAGGAGAATCACTTGATCCCTGGAGGCGAGGGTTACAGTGAGCCGAGATCATGCCACTGCACTCCAGCCTGGGCGATAAAGCGAGACTCCGTCTCAAAAAAATAAAAAATAAAAATAAAGAAATAAAATAGAATATGGACAATGAAACAAAACCTCAGCAAAATATCATTTTATTTATGTATCCTTTTGTTGTGAATTCCGGATAGGGAAGGAAAAAGACAATGAGTATTGATGGAATTTTTGCCCCAGAAAGTTTTATTATGATAATATCTTAAAAGAGAATGTTTTCTGAAGGCTAAGATTTTTATCTGCCTAGCGGTATATCTTAGTCTATTTTGTGCTGCTATCAAAATACCACAGACTGGGTAATTTATAATGAGTAGAAATTCATTGGCTTGTGATTCTAGAGGTTGGAAAGACCTAGATCAAAATATTGGCATCTTGCAAGAATCTTCTTCCTATACCATGACATGACAGAAGGCATCACATGGCAAGAGAGAGCGCAAGTGGGAACCAAACTCTTTCTTTTCTAAGAAACCCACTCCTGCAATTCCCATTAGGCCCCACCTCCCAACACTGCCACAATGGGGATCAAGGTTTCAACATATGAACTTTGAGGAAGACATTTAAACCATAGCATGTTAGAATACACTGCATACATTCAGCTAAAGTTGCCACTTTAGAAAAAAGGATATTCCTTTTATAGAAAGGGCACTAACTCTCATAGGTGAGTTATGAACTGAGAAACGACGAGTTTTCCTATCAGTGAATAACATTTAGTTAATGTTCACAAAAAATTGCAAAACTCATAAGAAACTTCGGAAAGGTCACCAAAATAAAAAAGACTGTACTTATGTTCCATATACAAGCTTAAATCCTTTGCACCGCAGAATCTTTCTGCATTTAAAATTATAATATTTGATCTTCCTTGAGGGAAAAAAAAAATCAATGTTTTTGATCAATGTTGTTTGAAACAGCAATGAGTAAAATTGAAGCCAAAAATAATGATGTCAGTGCAGATTTTGAAGTTGGGTTTCAAACATGATGTCTGATGGTTAAATTTTAAAATATTTAAAGCCCAGTATCTGACTATGGGAAATGAAAAAAGAAAAAAAAACAGGCACTATAAAAACAGTATGGGGCTTCATACAAAAATGAAAAGTAAAACTTCCATGTGATCAGCAATGCCACTGCTGGGTATATATCCAAAAGAAAAGAAATACATATATATATATGTAATATATATATCCAGTGAATATATAAATAGAAATAAATATATAAATATATAAATAGAAATAAATATATAAAATATATATAATAAATAAATAGACATATAAATATACAAAAATATAAATATGTATGTCCAGAAGAAAAGAAATATCAGTATATTAAAGAGACAGCAGCACTCCTGTGTTTATTGCGGCACTATCCACAGTAGCCAAGCTATGGCTTCAACCTAAATGTCCATCAACAGATGACTGGATAAAGAAAATGTGGTGTATTTGTGGGGTACACGACCTACTATGTACCCACAAATAATTAAAATGAAAATGTTTAAAAAATTAAAAATAAAATAAAATAAATAATTTTTTAAAAGAAACTGCCATATATACATGATGGCATATTATTCAGTCATGAAAATAGAACAAAATCTTGTTTTTTGCAGGAACATCGATGAAACTGGAGATCACTATGTTAAGAGAAATAAACCAGGCACAGAAAAATAAATAGCTCTTGTTCTCACTCATATGTGGAGCTAAAAAAAAAGAAAGGGATAAATATCGTGGAGGTAGAGAGTTGATTGGTGCTTACCAGAGCTGGGAAGGGGCAAGGGAGGAGAAATCAAAAGAGGTTTGCTAAGAGGTACGAACACAGAGTAAAACAGAAGGAATAAGTTCTATCGTTTGATAGTACAGTAAGTCAACTACAGTTAACAGTAACTTATCGTAGATTTCAAAATAGCTAGAAAAGAAGCTTTGAAATGATCATAACACATACACACATGAGCAAAAATTGTTCTACATTATGGTTATTCCAGTTATGCTGATCTGATCATTATACTTTCTATGCGTGTAGCAAAATATCACATGCATCCCATAAAAATAAAAGTAAATTAAAAATTAAAAGTTGATTAAAAATAAACCAAAACAAAAAGCAATCTAAACAAAGTATATGTAAAATATGATTTAAAAATTGGATGAAATATGACTATCACATAAAAAATATTTAATAAGAGAGGAATCTGGGGAAGCGGATGAATGACCTACTACGTATCCAGAAAACTTAGAATTAAAATTTAAAATAAAATAATTTTAAAAAGAAAATATCATATGGGAACTGTGTACTTTCCCTTCTATGGGAGTATATGGGAACTCTCCATACTCTTCATTCTCTGTTTCTATAAATCTGAAACTACTCTAAAAATTAAAGTTTATTTATTTAAAATAATAATAATTTTCAGACCTCTAATTAGGGTAGTAGACTGGATGCAGAGAACAATTTTCACTTTGAACCACAGTCTTAACTTACGATAATATCTAAACTACAATTGCGTGTAAAATTTACAATACTACCTAAAGCCATCTGCACTGTCTAAAATTCCAACATATTATTTCATGCATTGCACTGACCATAACTGCAAGCCAACACTAATTAGTGTAATTGTTTATTAATATCTATCTCCCTCTGTATGTATATTAGCTATTTGCTCTGGACATCCATTGGTGACCTCAGAGGTCTGGGCACTATTTATGGCATCTTTGGGGTGAGCCTCCCTCTGAGTTCTCATTGGAAAGATTAATAAATGGATGTATTGAAGTCTAGAAGAAGAAGTGGATTGAGAATTTCATCCCAGAGTCTTCCTGGCTCCCATGCCATGTTAAATCACAGAAGCTGCAACTCCTCATGACCATGTAAAGAAGTTTAAATTTTTCTCTTGAAGGTTCTTTTGGGACTCATGAATCCAATACCCCAAAATATGGTGCTTTGATATGTTGAACTGCAGAAGAAGCCTCAAGGTCTCTGTGATGCTCCATCGCCCCTGTCTCTCAATCCTCTCTCTCGATGCACAGGATGAAGTTGTTCTCAGAGTCTAGATGCACCAAAGAAGAAAGCAATGACCTCTGTCCTTTCTCTGAATTTCCATTAACTGAACTCATATCTCAGGAAGAAAGACTGAAGTCAGTCAACATGCCTGAACAGACTTATAAACCATTGTCTGCTTTGTGGGCTCAACAGACTTTGTCCCAGGCCACTGTATGTTCTTCAAGCCCATTGAATTTCCTGAAAAATAATTTACTACCCTCCTAAAATCATCCCTACCTCCCCATCTCCCTTTACCCTAAGAAGAAGGGCATATAAACATCTGCACCCTCTTGCGTGGTACAGATATCCCTCTGTAATTCTCCCCCAAGCTTGTTAATAAATGTGTGTGCCTTTTCTCTGATTAACCTGCCTTTTGTGAGCTGATTTACAACAAACCTTCAGAGGGCCAAAGGGAAGATTTGCTTAGTCCCTAGAATTCAATAATCAGTCTATAAACAACCTGATAGTACACAGATTAACAGGAGAAAGAAGCCTTACAAAATGTGTTATGTGCACACATATGCACAGGAGTCATACAAAATACTTTAAAACTCAAAAAAAAAATGACCTAACGGCCAATTCTTTTATATCATCGTGTGGTTACAGAAAGAATGGCCGAAAACAGGTTGAGGCAGCGTGATGGTTAATATTAGGTGTCAGGTTGATTGGATTGAAGGATACCTAGATAGCTGGTATTGCTTCTGGGTGTGTCTGAGAGGGTGTTGCCAGAGGAGACTGACATAGGAGTCGGCGGACTGGAGAAGGAAGATCCACCTTCAGTGTGGGTGTGCATCATCCAACTGGCTGCCAGCACAGCTGGAACAAAGCAGACGGAAGAAGATGGGATAAGCTGGCTTGCTGAGTCTTCTGCCTTTCATCTTTCTCCTGTGCTGGATGCTTCCCGTCCTTGGACATCAGACTCAAAGTTCTTCAACCCTTGGACTCTTGGACTCACACCAGTGGTTTCCCGGGGGCTCTCAGGCCTTCAGCCACAGACTAAAGCCTGCACTGTTGGCTTCCCTGCTTTTGAGGCTTTTGGACTTGAACTGAGCCAATGCTGGCTTCCTACCTCCCCAGTTTGCAGACAGCCTATCGCAGGAGTTCACCTTGTGATCATGTGAGTCAATTCTCCTTAATAAACCCCCTTTCATGTAGACATCTATCCTATTAGTTCTGTCCCTCTTGGGAGCCCTGAGTAATACAGGCAGCAAGTCAGGTTATTGTGACAAGTCAGGATATTCATAATGTTGTGCAGCCAACGTAGTTCTTGAACATTTTCACCACCACAAAAGAAAAGCCTGTACCCATTAAGCAGTCGCTTCCCATTTCTCTTCCCCCTTCCCCTGGTAACCAGACATGACACTTGTAAGGTTATCCCATTATCATGTTATTTTTTGCTTAATTTTAATTTGAAATATGTTCATTTTAACTTGAAATATGTTTAATTTGAAATTTAATTTGAACACAATAACCCTTCTTGTGGATTTTCAATATATCTTTATTTATTCAACATTCTAAGACTGGAGCATTAAAAAAAAAAAAAGGCTTCAAAGAAAATGTTGTAACTTTGTCAGGCCCATTGTTTTCCAAACTTATTCATTCAAAGACTCACCCACTTTGTCTCACTGTAGTTTCTATTACCGATCTGTTGAGTCCAATTTCTATTTCTTGCGACTCAATAAATTAGAGTGAGAAAGCCAATGTTTGTTTGTCCTTTTTAATTACACAACATGTCAAGTAACTTTCCAAGAAGGGTGTTAGGGCTTCCTTTCTTAATGGTAAACTGGTCTTTTAATCTTTTGAGCGAAACAGAAAGTTATGCAAAAAGAGATGGAAAGGTTATAGTCCATGAACTGTGAAATAACACTCTAAAAACTCCAGGAAAAACAAGAGTAGAAAGTGTAAAAAATGCATTGGAGTTAGAGCCCCACACTCACTAACTTTCATGGGAAATGGTGATTTAAAACATTGGATTTAATGGACTCTAATTAAATAAAGAGCTTCTGCACAGCAAAAGAAACTCAGCAGAATAAACAGACAACCTAGAGATAGGGAGAAAATTTTTGCAAACTATGCATCTGATCATGGTCTCATATCCAGTATCTATAAGGAACTTCAACAAATTTATCAGAAAAAAAAAAAAAAAACCAACAACCCCATTAAAAAGTGGGCAAAGGACATAACAGACACTTTTTTTTTTTTTGAGACACAGTCTTGCTCTGTCACCCAAGCTAGAGCGCAGTGGCGTGCTCTCAGCTCACTGCAACCTCCGCCTCCTGGGTTCAAGCAATTCTCCTGCCTCAGCCTCCCAAGTAGCTGGGATTGCAGGTGTGAGCCACCACGCCTGAGCAATAGACACTTTTTAAAAGAAGACATATATGGGGCCAACAAGAGTATTTTTAAAAGCTCAATACCACTGATCATTAGAGAAATGCAAATCAAAACCATAATGAGACATCATCTCACACCAGTCAGAATGGCTATTACTAAAAAGTCAAAACATAACAGATACTGGTGAGGTTGCAGAGAAAAAGAAATGCTTATTTGCTGTTGGTGGGAGTGTGAATTAGTTCAGCCATTGTGGAAAGCAACGTACTGATTCCTCAACGATCTAAAAACAGAGCTACCATTCGACACAGCAATCTCATTAGTGGGTATACATCCAAAGAAATATAAACCATTTCATCATAAAGACACATCTACACGTATGTTCACTACAGCACTGTTCACAATAACAAAGACACGGATTGAACCTGAATGCCTATCAATGGTACACTTGATCACGAAAATGTGGCACATATAAACTATGGATCACCACTCAGCCATAAAAAAGAACAAGATGATGTTATTTGCAGGGACATGGATGGAGCCGGAGGCCATTATCCTTAGCAAACTAACGCAGGAACAGAAAACCAAATGCCGCATGTTCTCTCTTATAAGTGGAAGTCAAATGATGAGAACACACGGACATATAGAGGGGAACAACACACACTGGAGCCTACTCGAGGGTGGAGGGTGGGAGAAGGGAGAGAATCAGGAAAAATAATTAATGGACACAAGGCTTGATATCTGGGGGATGAAATAATCTGTACAACAAACCCCCATGACACGAGTTTACCTATATAACGAACCTGCACGTGTACCCCCGAATTTAAAAGAAAATTTAAAATAAGTAAGTAAGTGAATAAATAAATGAATAAAATGTTGGATGTCATATGACTAGCTTGGGCCAGGCATGGTGGCTCAAGCCTACAGTCCCAGTGCTTTGGGAGGGCAAGGCAGGAGTATCACTTGAGCCCAGGAGTTCGAGTAACCACCCCTCACCATCGAGCAGGCCCCAGTGTGTGTCCTTCCCCTCTATATGTCCATGTGTTCTCATCATTTGGCACCACTTATAAGAGAGAACATGCAGGATTTGGTTTTCTTTTACTGTAGAACAGCCTGTGCAAAACAACGAGATCTTGTCTCAATAATAATAATTTAATTTAATTAGCCAGTCATGGTAGCACTCATCTGTAGTCCTAGCTACTCAGGAGGCTGACAGGGGAGGATCACTTGAGCCCAGGAAGTCGAGGCTGCAGTGAGCTATGATCGCACCATTGCACTCCAGCCTAAGCAACAGAGCAAGACCCTGCCTCAAAAAAAAAAGTGAAAAAAGTGGCTAACTTGAAAGAATGGGGGAAAAGAAATAAAGGAGGAAAGGAAAAAAAGATGAAAAAAAGAAAGGAGAAAGGTGGAAAACAGAAAGGGAGGATGTGTGCACAGAGAAATGACCACTGAAGTGCTGAGTGGTGCATCACTCACCTTTTCCAAGGTGCACCTTGGAAAAGTCAGTGGTCTCTCCTGGTGAACTTATTTGGGGTGGCTCAGCATAGGGTGTTGTGTGCAATGGAGAATAAGATGTGAACCTGGTTTCCATGGCACTTGCAACACTTTCCAACTCCTCTTAAAGCTCAGGACAGAGAGCTGCATGAATCAGGGAGCAGCTATCACCAACACTATCCGAAGTTTAGCAGCCAAAAAAATTTTTTAACTTCAAACAAAGGCTTATATGGCTATGTAAAGTTAAACTGATATTATGTATATACTAGGAATTAAATTAATGAGAACAATGGGATTATTTTAAACAACAAAACAAAATTGCAATAGGGCATTAAGGAGGAGAAGTGCAGGCTTGTACCAGATGCAGCCTGCACCTTGTTCCCCTTTGTTGAGAGGGTTGATTGGGAGCGTTAAATGCTGTTAAGAAGATTTGATTTGATGATGCGCTAGGAGACTTCATAATGGGATTTGTAAAAGCATATTAGATTTCCATTTGCAGGCAACTCCCTGAATATCACTTATCTCATACACTAAGTCGAATAATGTCCTCAAGTTCTTTTTAATTCTTTGCTATAAGCATACACTGCAAAATAAATACATACATATATATGCATATATGTAATACATGCATATATATATGCATACACGCACACACACACGAATATTTTTGTTGCAATTTTTCTTTAACTTTCAAGGTTATATTTTCTTTAAAAAAATTAAGAAAGAATATAATCATATATTAAAATATATAATATGTATTCTTTAAAAATTAAGAAACAATATACATTGTATCGAAGTCTATTATGTATTTTCTTCAAAAATTAGGACAGAATACATATATTATATATTAAGGTATATGTTCTTTAAAAGTTAAGGAAGAATATATACTACATATTAAAATATATATTATAAATGTATAATACCTATTAAAATATACCATATACAAATATGTAATAGCTATTAAAATATATATCAATAAATTAAAATATACAATATACAAATATATAATATTTATTAAAATATATAATATATAAGTATATAATGGCCATTAAAATATATAATATACAAATATATCTATTAATATATAGTATATAGATATGTCATATATATTAATATATAATATATAAATATATAGGAAAATATATAATATACAAATATATTATATATTAAATATACAATTTATAATATATATTAAAATACACAATATACAAATATATAATATATATTAACATTAAGAATATAAAGAATAGATATTATCTATAAAGAATATATATTTTTATATGCATTTATATATAAAATATATTCGTGCTACACAGCACCACCTGGGAAAGACACCAGAATGGGGCAGGAGGCAGAAGATAGAAGCCAAGGGAATGTTTAAGGCACTGCCTTTCTTAGGGTTCCTGTGGGAAAGGCAGGACAGGACAGGGTGAACCGTTTAGGAGTGACTTGCTTGGATAATTCTGCAGACTGTGGGCTGTAGGGATGGCCTCTAGTTGCGTGGCCCCTGGCCCCAGGATGATTAAGGCAGAGGAATATTGCGTTCTGGGGTGTATGGGCTCCCTAGGGGAGGCGTGGTTCTGGACTGGTTGCTCTGCACATTAAAGGCATGCCCTTGACTGGTCTCTCTGTTATCTCTAAGAGTTGGCTCACCCCAGGAGGGGCCATCCTTCCCTAGCCGGAGAAGCAATTGAAGATATCAAAACATCATAATATAGAGAAACAATTAATTATAATATACTTGAGCTGCATTTATATCGTTCATTTCTTAATGAGACCCTATGGATAAAGGGTACCATGCGTTGACCTAAAAGGAAAAAGTGTAGGTAAAATTAATGTAAGTAGAGAGTGTATGTGGGCCAAGCTTGAAGATTGCAGCCTAGGAGAAAAAATTCACATTGCTCTGAATGTACACTCTCTCATGGTTAGCAGTGATGACTGGATTTCAAAGGCCAAAAGGATGAACAGGGAGTGAGCTGATACAAAGCTTTTCTGTCAGAAATTCTCGTTTGTTTACAGAAATAACATGGATTTGTGATTGACTCTATACATTTCCAAGTTACAGGGTGTGGGCTGCAGTGTGTGGTGTAGCATTATCAGGTTAATGTATAGCTCCCATGGCAATAGACAGTAGTTTCAAGAGATAAATACATCGCTCATGAGAGAAGCAAGACGCAACTGCTGTCTCATTTTAATGGCTGATCATTTAAAAGGACTTGTATTCCTCAGATAAAAATTCTTTTCTTTCTCACCTGGAACCAACTTTATTTCTTCCCACTGGAAGTCAGTTATGTGATTGGAAAGGAATCTCCCACCATCTGTGTCTAAAACCTATCAGACATGGCCAGACG
Organism: Papio anubis; assembly: GCF_008728515.1. Lineage (NCBI taxonomy): Eukaryota > Metazoa > Chordata > Mammalia > Primates > Cercopithecidae > Papio > Papio anubis. The sequence goes on from NC_044996.1 coordinate 141,806,150, forward strand.
CTTCTTCCTGCAATAAAACCATGTATCTTGCCATGAGATGGCTGACTTGGTTCGTCTCCCACACAGACCTTCTACAGACAGATGGACAAATGGGCGAGAGTGGGGTGTCAGATTCAGATGTAAAGCGAAGTGCTGAGTACGTGAGAAGAAAAACACCAATCAAGCACAAATCAGGCTGCACCTAACACATACTTCATCCTGGTCCTCGGGGATTGAGGAGTGTAACACAACAGTCTTTCCATCAATATGCCAAAACAAATCAATTATCTGTATGCACCCTTATTCTCTTGGCTAATATACACCAGAACTGATAGCTCAGTGGCACCGTCTGTGGTTTGGTGAGGGGTCCTAACAAATGGGGAGTAATGAGCTTTCCCTAAGGTGAATGCTGAATGGTATTTGACTCATCTCTGGCAAAACTCTTAAAAACAAAAATAAAAAACCGATGAAAGGAAATATAATCATGTGATTATTGCATCGGAAAAAGCCTAGGTTGCCTAGGCTTTTTAGTTCAAAAAGAAAACATGGATACAAGTCACTATTTCCAAACATTTGAAAGAATTCTTAAATCGAGCACGATTTTGCTCTGTGTCACCGCAGGAGAAAGAATTAAAAGCAGCCAAAAAATAAATAGCACTAAAAATCATTGAGAAGTATAAACATTGAGCTCACAGCGTTGAGTTAAACCTATGTTGTAATGATATATACATACTTTTAAATCTCTAATCCCAAATGTCATTACCCCTGATTTAATATATGTGCATGTATTAACATGGCCTTGTGATTCTCACTGATTGACTTTTCAAGAAAATATGATGACACTTAGGGTCACATACTTTGGGAAAACATATAACTTTCTAAGTCGAAACGGGAGAGAGTTTAGGCCCTGGATATCAAGCAGTAGAAGAGAGACTTCCTTAATGGTAATGGTGTATGACACACGAGTTCAATGAATGAGTCCAATAACTATTTCAGAGTCATTCTATTAAGGCAATAGACTCAATGTTTGGATGTTAAAAGCAAAACAGCCACCCGAAACGATCCATGTGGAGTGAGAGAAACAATTTGGATTCTGTAGAACGGCCAGGAGAATCTTGGCCGCCTTCTAGCATTGCGGGATGAACTATCAGCATGAAAACTTTCCATATTGGTTGGTGCTTCCTAGATTAAAAGCTTTTTATTTTTTACTCCTCACTTTATTTTGTGACACACATGGTAAGTGCTTTACATTACCATATTTCAGATCAGTAGCTTTTGATACTGACAGTAGAGAAATAACTAAATCATCTCAGGTTTTCTGTATACTGTGGGACTTTCCAGATTTTGTTAATCTGTTATTACTTCTGTACAATATAAACTCTTTGAATGCTTGTTAGACGGATGCATGAATGGGGAGATCCTATCTCAGTCCAGCCCTGAATCTTCTTTCTGCCTTCCTCTGTCATACTCAGAAGCAAAACAAAACTCCTGTTGATCCCACAAAATGATCTTTTGATGAATCATATGCTCCTTGAAGGCATGTTAAATTTCTTATATTATTTGGAACTAATGATGCGCCATACACCTCACTCTAGCACTTACGCAATAAAGATAATTAGTAGTTATTCTATGTGTAATTAATCAACCCCTCAATATTATATACCAATTATCTAATTTAAAGCAGGGATTCTCACCTTTGGTCATAGTGACATTTGAGGCTTGAAGTTTCTTTGTTGTGGGCGGCTACATTTGCTTTTTCTTACTTACACAGCTGACATTTGGTTGCTATAAATATCCCAATCCATAAATATACAAAGATTTACCACAAGTCTAAAGTTTTGCCAAAGTATTAGAAAAACTGGATATCTTTGATTTTTTTTCATTGTGATACCACATATGCTAAAAATACTGGACTGGTGTTAGAAGTTTATTAAACACGCATTAAATAAAAGTGTATGCTGAAAAACTTGTATTTCAGACATACAAGTGCTATAATAAAGACAAAACCTTCTGCTTTTGAAGCACTCTGCAGAGTACAAATGTATCTTATTTCCCTCATCTCATTGAATCTTTGCTGTAATCCTGTTGGGCAGGTGTTGCTATTTCAGAGATGATGGAATGGAAGCCAAGAGCAGTTAAACACATGTCCAAATTCACAGACAGTAACAGATAAAACCAGGCCCTACACTGAACTATTTTTTACTTAAAACTTTATGTTCTTTCTCCTCTAGGAAATGTGTTTATTTGAATCACAGTAATTCAATTTAAAAACCACTGATGGATACAGCGAATACTGAACCAGGAAGCATTTTAAAGCAGATTTTTACAGCCTTGGCTCAAATGCCAATAGTATTACTGCTTTGCAAATTTAAGGATATGCTTTCTCTTAATCACCGGTATTCCCTTTGCTTCCTTTAAAATTTGTAAGGCTTTCATTGTGTTGAGTTAAGAGAAAGAAAAACAAAAGCAATGAGGTATGGAAGCACCAAGTCGAAAGTGAATAATAAATGACATTGTAGGAATACCAAATCCCTCTCTTACAATTCCTTCAGCCCAAATTCAGAAAGTGCTGCAGTTATTTTAAAAGTTTGGAGTCTCAATGAGTCAACTAATTTACGAAAAGATGCACCTCACAGGAATTCAACCAATTTCTACTATTTTAATACCATTAGAACTTAATAGGCTTCCCAGGACGATAATATTAAAAGTCTCCATTTGTTGCTGTCTGTCATTCTTGCTGTAGTGAGCAAAGAAGAAGCACAACCTTGATAAAGTTGTTGATCTCTGATGATCTTTTGTTTTTTAACAAGTCTTCATACTTTATAATATCAGAGCATCTCCCTTACTTCTTCACACGTCCAGCCCTTAAAGCTCCGTGACCACAACATACCATCTGCTCCAATAAAACACAGTGCCTTTTATACTTGGGAGGTGAGAGAATTGACTCCCTCAAGACACTCCGGCTGTGTGACGTGGAGTCTCCCATGATACCTCTGACCTTCATTCTAAGGACAGGTGGAAACTACTGCACAAGGGCTAAGAGAGTAGAAAGGAAGTGTAGCAGTTAGGGATCACAAAATCCATATCGTGTTTGGTTGTTGTCTTGGTCTACTTTCTGCTGCTATAACGGAATACTACAGACTGGGGATGTATTAAAAAGAGGTTATTTGGCTCATGATTATGGATTCTGGGAAGTCCAAGAGCATAGTGCCAGCATCTGGCAAGGGTTACCTCAAAACAGAAGGCAAAGGGTGGAAGTGAACACACAAGAGAGGGAGAAAAAATGAACTGAACTCATCAGGAACTCACTTTCTCAATAACCACCCCCTCCTGCAATAATGGTATTAATCCATTTATGATGACACAGCCTTCATGATCTAATCACTTCTTTTTATATTTTTTAATTTTTTAAATGTTATATATATATATATATATATATATATATATATAGAGAGAGAGAGAGAGAGAGAGAGAGAGAGAGAAAGAGAGAGAGACGATCTCTCCCTGTTGCCCAGGCTGGAATGCACAGGCATTATCACAGCTCACTGCAGCCTTGACCTCCTGGACTCAAGTAATCCTCCTGCCTTGGCCTCCCAACTAGCTGGGACTACAGGCACACACCATCACACCTGGTTGATTTTTTTTTTTTAAGACAGGGTCTTGCTATGTTGTTCAGGCTGGTCTCAAACTCCTGGGCTCAAGTAATCCTCCCACCTCAGCCTCCCAATATGTTGGGATTATAGGTACAAGCCACTAAGCTGGACTCCAATAACCTCTTAAAGTCAACCTATTAGTAACATAATCATGGAAGTGACATTGCATTATAATCACAGGTTTTATTCACACTCAAAGAGAGGAGATAGTAAGAGGTCATATCTGGGGAAAATCTTAGGATCCTGTTTGCATGGACCTCAAGACAGAGTTTTACAGGCAAAACAATTAATGTGTGTGTGTATATATGTATATGTATGTATGTGTGTGTATACACACATATGTGTATATTCTATATATATGTATTCATTCATATATATATATATAGTCTACCAATTCACTCGCTAGGAGAAACAACAGCAAAATACATAATATTGACTAAGAAATTGACTTGGAGATGAAACTTACATTGGTAATAATTTTTAACAGGATGTGAATCAGATGCCTGCGTTAAGTGCACTAATGCACTACATTCTCCCAGAAAGGAATGTATACTCCATACCGGCACACTAAAGATGGTCAAATTTTAAAAGTGCTTTAGACTCCAATAATATGTTTATTATTGGAGTAAAAGCAAAAATCACAGAGTTTTAAGGGGCTGGCCCACAATCCAATATATGGTGTGTCTGTATTTTAAAGTCAGATCAATTTGTTTCCACAATTGTATTTTTCTTTCTGCTATGCAACGCCATCTCCTTAAATGCTTTCACATCCTCTCTAATTATATAAGAATGTGTAGGTATTATTCTGTGATCCTTATTTTATAAGAAGACTCAGGTTAACAAAATTAAAATCATGCCTAATGCCACTTACAACTGGCATAGGAGAACTGGAACACAGATCTACCTGACAATGAAGTCCATCTGTTCTCTGTTCAATACCACTGACATACTCAAACTCAAGAACATTTTATGTAAAAGAACAAATAATCAAAACATGAACCTTGCACCATTTTCTGTACAATATGGTAGAATCCTAGAACCTCAAAGCTGGAGAGTTTAGAATGATTATTTCCCCACTAACTCAGCCCTCTACTCAATTCAATAACCGATTAAGAAAACACATTAGCTATTGCAAATTTACTTGAGTGTCTAACCTGGTTGTGGCTACGTAGAAGAAAGATCTTATTTCTGAAGTATGCTGAATTTTAATATGTGGGAAAACTGTTGTGTTGAATGCAACTTAATTTCAAAAGGTTCAGCAAGAGTGACACGTACACTCACACCAACACACACAGACACAGACACACACACACACAGGGGAAACAGAGAAAATATTAGTTGTTGAATATCAGTGTTGCACATCCCAGTGTTCATGGTGGTTGTTTTAATTTTGTTAGTATATCACATATTTTCCTAATAGCTCTTTGAGGAAGAATGCTCCGGATATCTTCAATATTTTCACCGAATGTTTTAAAGAGAAGCGAATCTCATAGAATGAGAGATAGGTTATTAATGTCAGCATGGGTATTTTGTTGTGGCTTATTTTAAATAAAAGGAGGAAATAGTTTATGTTTCAACCTAATAAGTTATGAGAAGTTTCTTGAAACAATATTTATAAAGTCATTTTCTTTTCCAGATGGGAAGATGCCCAAAATAAAAAATATTTTGAAAAATATTTTCAAAAGTAATGAATGAAATTATGATGTTTTATAACTTTTTCAGAAGGTACTAACATGTTTTTAGTTTAAAAAGATGATCCCTAAATAACATGGTATGGTCCAAAATGATGTTTCTTTTGTAACCATTCCATTACCTTCTCACTGAAATTTTTATTTTTGCAAATTTTGCCAAAAGAGTATTATGCAGAACCACTTATTTCATATAAATATTTCCACAGTCTCATTGTAATTTGCAGATAATCTATACAATCATTCAGTGTCTATATATGTTTTATGTTTGATGGTATCACATACTTTACATTTTTATACTGCGCTTATGATAAATTTTTCTTTTCTAATATGAGAAGAAATTCAGTCTAATAAAAATGAGACAGAAATAATGGAAGTTAATGAAATCACTTGATGCAGAAGAGGTCAATCGATCGTGCTCAGAGCTTCATCTGAAAAGTCGCAATTGTACCTGAAGCTATAATTACCAACTCTATCAATCATCTAATTATTCCTACAGGAAGTTGCAATTAAAGATGTTGCAAAACACTTAAAATGTTAAATTTTTATAGTAATTTTCCAGCACGCAAGTAAAAGCCACAGTTTTAGTACATGCATGGTGGCATGTACATTTTGCACCAGCAATGGTTGCAATTGTATCACTTCTTCCTAGCAAACAGCTGCGTCATTCTTCACAAGATCTTAATCACCATCCCCAGTGCCTTAATCATCTGAAATCTTTTTGGACCAGTGACCAGTAAACTGAGCATTTCTGCACCTGGTACCTTTTTTTTTTTTTCTGCCTGATCAATAGGCTGTGAAGCTGCAGTTCGTAAGTTTGTTGCAGATAATATCAAGTTTTCAATGGTAAAGATGTCTGCAGATTTTCGAAAACATAAATATAAAACTCCAAGTAGAAAATGGACTGTGGCTCAGTCGTCTGTGTAACTAGCTATAAACCAGTATTTGATTTAATTAGCTTCAATTTCCTCATCAATAAACATGGCTATGAGCATTTGTAATTTGTGTTTACAAGAATGTGCTTACATCTTCTGTACATTTCATGTTAAAAAAAAGTTTTCAAAATGTACTTTTAAAAAATCTCATATTCACGTTTTCATTTTTGATTAATGATTGTCCCTTCTTGGTACTTAGAATTTCATCCTATATAACAATTTCAACATATTTTCATGATGAACTGATTTCAATACTTAGAATGTCACATTTTGAACAATTTTTCTATGAGCCAAATACCATCCGTGAGTAAACTTTTCTCTTTTTTTTTGAGGCAAAGTCTTGCTCTGTCACCCAGGCTGGACTGCAGTGGTGCGATCTCAGCTCAGTGCAACCTCTGCCCCCCAGGTTCAAGTGATTCTTGTGCCTCAGCCCCCCAAGTAGCTGTGATTACAGCTGCGTGCACCATGCCTGGCTAATTTTTGTAATTTTAGTAGACACAGAGTTTCACCATGTTGACCAGGCTGGTCTCAAATTCCTGACCTCAAGTGATTCTCTTTCCTTGGCCTCCCAAAGTGCTGAGATTACAGGTGTGAGTCACCATGCCAGGTTCATGAGTAAACTTCTTTTGAAAGAGATGCCAGCATTGCATAAGTTAAAATATCTTCCTGTTGCCTTGACATACATATGACACTCTAGCTGGGTATAGAATTCCTTAGTCATGCACTATTTCTGCTGAGCTCTAGGTAAGAAGCAGAGTTACCTCATGGTAAGAATGCACCCTCTGACATCAGAACAACCTGTTTCACAATGCATCTCAGGTTTGTCTATTCCAGTAACAGCCTCATAGAGCCAAGTCCCCATTCAGATATTGAGGCCATAAAGTCGATATTTTCTAAAGCATTCTTGCATTTCAGAATGTTGCCATATTTTCTTGGAAGCATGAATCTTGTGTTTAGGAGTTTGCATTTTGTGTTTGTGTTTGTGTTGGCTCATTTTTTCTGTGTATTTGGTTTCACATTAGAAGAACCCTTTCTTGTATGTGGACCTAAGACACATACCTCTGAGAACAGTCATTGATATAGGTTTTGGAACCAGTTGAATAAAACCTTCATGTAATATTGTTCCACTGGACTGAGCAGGGATATCTCTTTCCTCCCTGCCTTATATACAAAGAAGAGAAACAGAGGGCACAGTCTCAGGAAGCCTATATCCTATACTCATCTCTTTTTAAAGAAAAGAATATACTCCAACTCTCCTCATAGAAGATTTCATATCCAACCTTCCTTGAGTCTCTACTGAAGTTTATCTCTGTCTGAAGTTTCTTCATATAACGAATGTGGTCTAGGAACTACCATTCCACATGACACCAGGCAGGGTAGTGCATTGTGAGCTAAGTTTAAGGAAATAAAAAAAAAATCACACTGAACAGGGGGATGCCACCCTCCTTTACTGATGACAGAGCAAAAAGCATAGCTATTTGCATCTTGATTTGTGTTGTTTTCACTTCTCTAGGGAAGGCAAGGCTTTGGGTTTCCCCTAAAACTTTTTCCTGTCTCTCTTGTGATCAGTTTGTGATAACTTATTACAGCAACCCTAGGGAGGAAATAGAGATGTCTTTACCCTTTTGCCTTTATCGTTCTCTCTTTCTAGATAATTGACTCAGAGAGAGTACAAGAATCAGTTCAAACATTACTTCTGCTGCAACCACATTTACCCCATTGCCAAGGCTTCTCCTTCCTGTGCGCTGCTGCAGGTCCTGTCACATAGTCTTATGATTCTTTTTAACATGGTTGTCACTTTTATCAAAGCATGCAGCCTGTATTTTGGCCCCATAGAGTTCTTCCTTCCTCATTAAAAAGTGTTTGCCGCTGCATGGAATAGCTGCAATGCTCTTGCACTGCAAAACGGTGCAACCACTTGGAAAGACAGTTTGTCAGTTTCTTATAAAGTGAAATATAGATTTGTCATACAACCTAACAATCCCACTCCTACGGGGTTACCCAAGCAAAATGAAAATCTGCAGTCCTACAAAAACATGTACACAAATATGGATACCAGCATTAATCACAATTGCCAAAAACTGGAAACAAGCCAAACTTCCATCAACAGGTGAGTGGATAAGAAAATCATGTCATCTCCATACAAAAATAAACCACTCAGCAATAAAAAAGAAACAAAAACATAAATAAACACAACAATATAAACCGCAAATGCACTAAGCTTAGTGAGAGAAATAAAACACTAAAGAATGTACACTATCTAGATTCCACTTATATAAAATTCTGGTAATGAAGAAATCAAACAGGCAAAAATCACAGAGGTAAGAAATGATGAGAGTTAATGTTCTTTTTTTGTTTGTTTTTTGTTTTGTTTTTGAGACAGAGTCTCATTCTGTTGCCCAGGCTGGAGTACAGTGGCACGATGTTGGCTCACTGCAACCTCCACCTCCCAGGTTCAAGCTGTTCTCGTGGCTCAGTCTCCTGAGTAGCTGCAATTACAGGTGCCTGCCACCACGCCAGGCTAATTTTTTTTGTATTTTTAGTAAGGACGGGGTTTCACCATGTTGGTCGGGTTGGTCTCGAACTCCTGACCTCAGGTGATCCACCCGCCTCGGCCTCCCAAAGTGCTGGGGTTACATGTATGAGCCACCACACCCGGCTGAGAGTCAATATTCTTCACACCAAAGTGAAGACATGAGATCCAAGTCTGAGTTCACTCTGTTGCCAAATGGATAGTGCCGGCACACTCATGTTAAAGGTATTACCAGAGCAAAGATGTAGTTCTGATTTTAAAAAAAAAAAAGGAAAAAAGAAATCACAGATGTAGTTTCCTGGGACTGGTGATTGGGGGTGGGGATTGGCTGCAAAGAGGATTTGAGTAAACAAATATTTTAGGGAATAAAGACCACTTAGCATCTTAACTGTGGTGGTCTTGAAATGATTACAGGCAATTACCAAAATCACTATACAACACACTTAAAATGGGTGAATCTTATTGCAAATGAATTTGACTTCAACATAGCTGGAAGAGAAAAACCAAAAGAAAAAGTATCCAGGAAGCATTTTCTTCCCTTCAAAATCATCTTATTCTCTACTGGTTTAAAGTTACCGTGATAAGCCTATTTTCTGCCTGACAAACATCAGATTTTTTTTATCTTTTCAAATTTTTATTTTAGGTTCAGGAGTACATGTGAAGGTTTGTTACATAGCTGAACTCATGTCATGGTCGTTTAATGTACAGATTATTATTATATCACCCAGGTATACCCAATAGTTACCTTTTCTGGTCCTCTCTGTCCTCCCACCCTCCACCTTCAAGTAGATACCAGTAGATTCCACTGTCTGTTGTTCCCTTCTTTTTGTTCATGAGTTCTCATCACTTATCTCCCACTTGTAAGTGAGAACATGAGGTATTTGGTTTTCTGTTCCTGTATTAGTTTGCTAAGGATAATGGCCTCCATCTCCATCCATGTTTCTGCAAAAAAAACATAATCTTGCTCTTTTTCATGGCTACACAGTATTCCATCTTGTAGCCTATTTTTATTAATAAGTTGTGTGCTAGCTGATAGATAATTTTAAAAGAGGCTTCTTGTATTAGTCTGTTCTCACACTGCTATGAAGAAATACCCGAGACTGGATAATTTATAAAGGAAAGAGGTTTAATTGGTTCACAGTTCTGCATGGCTGGGGAGGCCTCAGGAAGCTTACAATCATTGCTGAAGATGAACAGGCTTGTCTTACATGGCAGCAGATGAGACAGAGAATGCATGCATAGAAGGAACTGTCAAACACTTATAAAACCATCAGACCATATGAGAACTTACTCACTATCATGAGGACAACATGGGGAAAACCACTCCCATGATTCAATTACCTCCCACCAGGTCCCACCCTTGACACGTGGGGATTATGAGGATTACAATTCAGGATGAGATTTGCGTGGAGACACAGACCATAGCCATATCACTTCTGGAAATGCTTTTCTTTCATTTATATAAGATTTCCTAATAGTGTACACCCCAACAACCTGGAGAGTCCACTTAGGATAATTTTAGAAGCACACAAGTATCTTAGGCATGCTTTGAGCTATGCCATAAGAAAGCAGAATATTCCTATGAACCTAGGGGGAGTTTTGGATTCCTGAGAGGAAGTTGAAGGACAGGAAGTGATTAGGCAAGTGATACTGGAAGGACAGGAAGAGAAGGAAGGAAGGAAGGAGATAAGATTCCATCGCAAAGAATAAACTTCTGCTAAGTATTTTAGTCTATGTCATATATTTCCAGTAATTTTTCACTGTCTATGTATATAGTGATGTGTTCTATACATCCCAAGTGTACAAACTTGAGAAAGTTTTTGTTTTTTAAACTTTTATTATAGGTTCGGGGGTACATGTGCACGTTTGTTATATAGGTAATATATGCACTGTCATGAGGGTTCAGTGATACATAATTACATGCATTATCACTTCCAGGTAGTAATGCATAGTACCCAATAGGCAGTTCTTCTCTGATATCTCTGCCTCACTCCCAGCCCCTGTGCCCACCCTGCAAGTACCAAAGTCCCTCTGTGTCTATTGATTCCCTTCTTTGTAGTCCATGCTGTACTCAATTTTTAGCTCCCATTCAGATAAGTGAGAACAGAGGCAGTATTCTGGTTTTCTGATCCTTGCATTCAGTTGTCCTGAGGAGAAGATTTCTAGCCCAGATCCACGTCATGACCAATTCGGTTTTACAGCAGTCTGATTAGACCTGAGAAATGGTATTAGGATTCGCTGTAACCATTCAGCCACAGGGCATAGGAGAGGTTCTATGGCACTCAGAATGACATCCTCTTGCAATGTTGTTTCTGCGTCTATGCTTAGCTTTGGGAGATCTTAGGGAGTTGGAACACAGGAGAGAATTTTTCCGTTGTAAAGTATGACAGAAAGTATGGATGAATGAACCAGAACGTCAAACGCCTCCTCATAAATAATAGTTTAGGGCATCTGATGCCAGTCAAGGCTGACAGAAAAAATTAAGTACATATAAAAGTGGAGTTCATTTCAAATCCTGAGGGAGTGTAAGATGAAAGGCAACACACTAATCTCCATTCTTTTGAAACCAGACTCAAACAACCTTTTGTAAAACAAAAATAATTAAGCCAGTAGAAAGATCTGTTTTTCTCCCCTCCAAAAACAGGCCTCCCATTCGCACTGGGTAATAAACCTGGTCACATTTCAGCCACCTGACACACAGCTTCAAACGGGAAAGAAATAAAAATCATCTGCCGTTCTAGGCACTAAGGAGGGAGATTTCTTCTGACTGAAAAGATAACACCTGTCTTCACCAAGTTTTAATCAAGTTGCAAAAATAGCGTGGCAGGCTCCTAAGATGTTCAAAGGAAATGAAGAAGAAAGCATACACAATTATCTATTAGGTTGGTGCAAAAGTAATGGCAAAAGTCGTGCTTACTTTTGCATCAACCTAATAGTTAGAGATCAGAATCTCTTTTTCGAAAGCCATCAGCAGGTCTAGCTTCAAGCATTTATCCTCTGAGTGGAACTAGATCAGCTTGAAAGATTTCTGCATCCTCAAGGCCGTGTGATTGAGTCCAGACATGTCCAAAACCTGACTGTCATTCTGCAAAAGGAGGCAGATGTCTGCAGTGGACAAGAATGAACTGCAACCGTCATGTTTAACACTGTCCCACATACTCTGAGGAGGCTCTCCTGGGAACCTGTGGCAGTGCAGAATGACAAACACACTGAGATGAAAACCTTTCAGTACCTCTGCCTTTCAGAAGCAAGGGACAAGGCAGATTGGAGTCACAGTTTGTCAGAGGCACAAAGATAAAAGCAATAAGCAAAGAAATTGCTAATAAATAGGTTTCTGAGAAATATACAGCTTCTTTTTATAATTTCAACTTTTATTTTAGATTCAGGGAGGGAGAAGTGCAGGTTTTTCATACGGGTATATTGCATGACACTAATGTGTGGAGTACAATTAATCCCGTCACCAAGGTAGTGAGCATAGTACCAAATAGGTGGTTTTTCAGCCCTCATCCCTCTCCCTCTGTCCCATTCCTTGCAGTCCCTGGTGTCTAATATTCCCATCTTTGTTTCCATGTGTACTCAATGTTTAGCTCCCACTTATAAATGAGAATGTGCAGTATTTGGTTTTCTGTTCCTGCACTAATTCACTTAGGATAATGACCTCCAGCTGCATCCACGTTGATGCAAAGGACATGATCTCGTTCTTTTTTATGGCTGTGTAGTATTCCATGGTAATATGCAACCTTTTTTAATAGTGAAAGGAAATTATATCAAAGCAATGACTTGCTGTTTTGTCCTATCTGACAAAAACAAATGAAAAGAGACTAACAGTCTGTTTTGGTCAGGAGTTAGAGAAATGGTGATTCGAACACCAGTTTAAATTATTTTTAATGAAAACTTGACATTATCTGTTAAACTTTGATATGTAAAACCTGTGAACCAGTGGTCTAGCCTCTAAGACTTGTTCTGTAAGATTAGAAGAATAGCTTTATGCCATAACATATGGATGAGAAAAGGTCTTAATATGTGCAACATGCTTGGCACATTATGGAAGCCCAATAAATATCTGTCCCACATCCCTTTTACACCTTTCTTTTAATCTATATGATGCTTAGCTGTCCTTAGAGTCAGGTTTAGATGCATGACATCCAAGGAGGAGTGTCCCTCAAATACCTCAGGGTCAAGGGAGGCCATGAACAAGTAGTGCTTATTTATAGCCTCTTATTTCCTTTGTTGGGTGTCTTGTAAAAGCTCATATCTTGGAGTATGGACCAGATTATCAAATGCGTGGCATTTTAAGGCATGCATTTTGTGGTTTTTGTCCCCATATCTAACATTCCTAAACTTATTTTCCTGTTTTATCTTTCATACTTATTTAATATCTATTGCTAGAGTTGCCCCAAAATTATCCACTAAGGAGAGGAATCTTTATATTATTTAAGTCTCAAAAACACTGACATCAGAAATTTATCGATGAGATACCTATAAGTGTCTTTGATACCTTTGTTTTTTAACTGATCCAAGCTAGTAGAGATGTAAAGACTTGAACCTCTATATTTTAAAGTTAGCATTTTTAAACCATCATTTAAAAAGATACAATTTTATCCAACTTTGTCATGGTTTAGACACCTCCATAATAAAAGAAAAGAAATCACAATTTTGATGTCTTCTATATCCTATGAAAAATGATGACTTACTGACCTTTTCAAACAGTTATATTTTGATTGCATTAACATATTTCAAAGAGGCAGTTTGCAGCAAACAGGGGATTCCCTGTAATATCCGACCTCCAAGAAGTTTTTTTTAAGGTCTTAATCTCAAGTTTGCAATAAATGAAAGGCCCCAGCCGCAGTGCAACAGGCTACTGGAAAGGTCCGAAAAGCACATTATCATATCTCAGAAGCTAAGTGCTTGTAGCATTTCTGTTATCATTTTAAGAAAACACAACATCACATTGATGATTCCAAACTGCCAAACTTATGGCTGAAAATGTAGAAACATCACCCTGAATTTACTTGTTTAAATAAACATCTCTCTTCTGCAGGAAGTTCCATGGTCTGAACTCAAGACCACACAGCCAATGAGCAAAGGGCACAGTGGAGAAATCACAGATTACAATTAGGCACCGCTTTGGGGCATAGTCCTTCCTCAAGAATCTGCTACTCAGAGACATCGTCACAGGTGTCACAGGCGCCTGGCACATGGTGAGAGAAAGTCACCTGGGCAGACGCATTGTATACCACTCTGGGAACCACATGAAAGAATCTAACATAGCCTGCATTGGTTTCTTGCATTTGCTGAAAATAAGTAGGGGACTTATAACAAAAGAGATGGATTTTCTACCAATTCTGGAGGCCAGAAGTCTGAAATGAAGATGTCGGCGGAACCACACTCCCTCTGGGGATTCCAGGGGAGGACCCTTCTTGCCTCTCCCAGCTCCTGATGGCGCCAGGAATCCCTGGGTTTGTGGCCACGTCACTCCAGTCTCTGCCTCCATCTCCATGGAGATGGCCTTCTCCTCTGCATCTGTGTCTCCTCTTCTGTCTCTTATAAGAATATTCTTCACTGGATTTACAACCAACATGAATAATTCGGGATGATCTCATCTCAAGATCTTCCCTTAGCTACATCTGCAAACATGCTGTTTTCAAATAGGATCCCATTCACAGGTTCTGGGGATGAGGACATGCACAGTTCCTTTGGGAGCCATAGTTCAATCCATTACAGTTGTGTCCACTTCCTTCTTGTGGCTCTAGGGGAGGATCCTTCCTGCCTCTCCCAGCTCCTGGTGGCTCCAGGCATCCCTGGCCTTGTAGCTGTAACACTCCAGTCTCTGTCTCTGTCTCCACCTGGTCTTCTCCTCTGTGCCTGTCTATCTTCTTCTGTCTTTGAGAAGGACACTTCTTGCATTTAGGGCCTTCCTTCCTCCAAGATAATCTCATCTCGAGAGCCTTAACTAATTATATCTGCAAAGACTCTATTTCCAAATAAGGTCCCACTCACAGGTTCTGAGGTTTAGATGTGAACCCATCTTTTGGAGGTCACCATTCAATCTCTTACGACTGTACCAGCTCTCTCTGGAGGCTCTAGGGAGGAATCCTTCCTGCCTCTCCCAGCTCCTGGTGGCTCCAGGCATCCCTGGGCTTGTGGCTGCATCATTTCAGTCTCTGTCACTGTCTCCACATGGCCTTCTCCTCTGTGTCTGTGTCTCCTTTTCTGTCTCTTAGAAGGACACCTGTCATTGCATTTAGGGCCCTCCTCCTCCAGGATGATCTCATCTTGAGATCCTTATCTTAATTATATCTACAAAAACCCCTTTTCCAAATATAAGGTCCTGTTTACAAGTTCCAGGATGTGGATGTATTCTGGGGAGCCATCGTTCAACCAACTACGTGGACCAAGATCAAGGCCACCTGGGCACAGTGGTGCATGCCTGCAATCTCAACAACTTGGAAGGCTGTGGTGGGAGAATCACTTGAGTCCAGGAGTTTGAGGCCAGCCTGGATAACATAGTGAGATATCATCTCTATAAAAAGTTAGCCGGACATGGTCACGCACGCCTGTGGTCCCAGCTACCTGGGAGGCTGAGGTGGGAGGATTGCTTGAGCCCAGGAAATAGAGGCTGCAGTGAGCTATGAACATACCACTGCATTCCAGCCTGGGTGATAGAGTGAGACCCTGTGTCCAAAAAAAAAAAAGAAAGAAAAAATCAAGGCCAGATTACTAGAACTTTCTCTCCCCTTAACCTCCCTTGTGAGCATGAGCTTGGTTTCACCATGGCCACATGGCCATATTATCTATCCATCTATTATATATTCTATCCATTCATCTATCCAAGCCTCATTTTCCTCTATAAAATGGAAGGCTTGGGCCAACCAATGACAACGGTTCTTTCCAGTTCCAAAGTTTAGTTTTTTTCTGTTTCCACATTGCCTTTGCAGAATCTTTATAACTAGAGCTGCCATATAAGCAATGGTCATTGGCAGTGATTTATTATATACTTAACTCAGTGATAGATGCATGTATATACCACACTTGTTTAGATGTGCAACTGTAGAAGTCTGAACATTCATCAACACAGATGCATCATCATTTAAAACAAACACCAAATTTCTGGAAAGATAAATTAATCAACAACAAATGTCGAATTAGATGTCTACTTACTCATTGACTTTAGGTATGAGACTCTTGTTTCAGCTTACCCATCTATGCAATGAAACCAACTCTCCTATGTTCATTATAGGAATGTTCTAAGGAACAAGGCAGAATTTCTTTATAAAGCAATGTATTGTCTTCACATATTTGTACTGTCTACATGTATACATATATACATCTTCACATTGGTTTTGGTGAATTTCATCTGTTTACTTGACTGGGCTAGGTGGTTTTGAGATGAAACATTTTTTCTGGGTGTGTTTGTGAGAGTGTTTTCAGATGTGATACGCATCTGAATTTGTGAGCTCAGCAAAGCTGATTGTCCTCCCCAAAGTGGGCAGGCATTATTAAACCCACCGAGTGCCTGAATAGAACAAAAAGGCAGCAGAAAGAGAAATTTACCCCCATTTTTTCTGGTCTTACTGTTGGAGCTGGGATAGTTCATCTTATCTCTGGGTCTTCAGCTTTCAGACAAAGATCATGGAACTACCCCGCCTTCATAATCTCTTGAGCTCATTCCTCATACTATCCCTCAATAGATAAATAGATAGACAGACACATGGTAGAGAAATAGATAGATAACTAGACAGATGATAGATAGATAGATAGATAGATAGATAGATAGATAGATAATAGAGACATAGATGGATATAACAGAGATAGAGATATTCCTTGATATATAAAGAAGATATCTATCCATCTATCATCCACTCACCCTATCATCTAATATCTATCATCCATGTGTTGTCTATCAATCTATCTATTATCTATTATCTAACCATTAGCTATGTATCTATCATCTATCTATTATGTATCCATCTATTATCTATTGTCTATTATCTATCTATCCAGCCAACAACCATTTTTTATCCATATCTATCCAGTCAACAACCCATTTTTTATCTATTTAACATCTATCATCTATCTATCTATCATCTATTATCTCCTAGGCATGGACACATCTCCTAGTTACATGAGCCTTGATAGACCTACTTAATGCTATAGATATTGTCAGTTATGATGACAGTGATGAGGACGATGATGGAATTGGATTGAAGAAATTAAACCTCATTCATGAGTATGGTTTTCAAAGAATATTATTTTTCTATTTATTACATATCCTATCCATTCATCTTTTGAATTTATTCATCATCTATCTATTTATCTATCACCTATCTAGCTATCCATCTCCTACTGGCTCTGTTTCTCTGAAAAACTCTGACTAATGCAACATTCATAATACTATCTTAACTTTGTGTAGACTTTTCCTTTTTTACTCGTATGTGTAAGTGATATTTTAACAGTAGATAACGCAAGGATTCAATGAGTCAGTAAATCAAGGAGTTTTGAGGGTAGTTCAGAGAAGGGGAATGATTCTCTCATCATGAATTCCACCAAGTCACAGACATCATCACTTGGCTGATTATAAATGAATGTCAAGATGCAGAGAAGTGATATGACCACTTCTGAGGTTGGCTGCAAATAGCTTGTTACTAATCAGAAAATGTCAAAATCTGTGAAAAAATTTGTTTCAATAAATTCAAGTGGGCTTCAGGTTTTCTCCTTCATTATGCCATTCCCACTCATGTGCTTTCTCCCAGGCTTTTCTGAACAGGAGAGAAATCTCATTGAACATAGCACACATATGCGTGCTGCAGCCCAGATGGTTTGGGAGGCGGCTCCCGTAATTATGGGTTGCAACAAAGACAAGAATAAGAAGTATATATCGTGATGAGGATATAGAAAATGACTGAACCGTCAGGTATGAATGAATCAACAGTCACAAATTTGTGGCACCCTAAGTAATCTATCTTTCTTTAGTATCATCAATCTACTATGTATCAATCTATCACCTATCTATCTATAATTTATATATCTATACATTATCTATCATCTACATATGGATAGATGTATAAGTGGTAAGTGACCCCTCCTCTTCCTGTCACTAAACCCCAAAATTATTTTGGGGTTCATATAATGTAGATATAATTTAACCAAAATATTGGCTTGTAAACCTAATAGTAGAAGCCCACAACTTCTTATTAACCCAGAAAGTATGCAAGAACTGCTCATTCATGCTCCCATATTTAACAATCTGACTCCTTCAACTTATAAAAGAAAATAGAAGTAATTCATTGGCCTTTAGGAGTCAAAGGTATTGGTGCAACTGCAAATAAAAGTAATAAATATATTTTCCTCCTTTACATTAATTTTATCCTTACCAGCACAACTTTTAAGAAAACAAGGATGGAAGGGGAGCATCACACACTGGGTCCTATTGTGGGGAGGGGGCAGGGGAGAGGGATAGCATTAGGAGATACACCTAATGTAAATGATGAGTTAATGGGTGCAGCACACCAACATGGCACATGTATATATATGTAACAAACCCGCACATTGTGCACATGTACCCTAGAACTGAAAGTATAATAATAAAAAAAGACAAATGCAAAAAAAAAAAAAAAAGAAAGAAAACAGGGAGCTATGTCATCCTAGCAAGGTGGATTAGTTACCTGAGGAATTTGGGGGAAAAAAAAACCTCTTGATCCCAATCCATAAGTATTGACTCATTGTTTTGGAAACCACACTCACAGTTGAGGTTTGATTTCTTCACTTTAATTCCATCATCATCCTCATCACTGTCATCATAACTGAGAATTTCTATAGCATTAAATAGATCTACCAACGCTCATGTAATAAGATGTGTCCATGTCTTAGCAGTCAGCTCTGGCAAAGTTTAAAACCTTCAACAGAATCCCAACCAACCATCACTTAATAAAATCATTTTTTGTAAATGCTAATTTTTCTTTGCCATTGATTTTGTCTCTTTGTTTTATCTGTTCTTAAATTGAGAAGTGCTAACACTGAGTCTAACATCCCAGGAACCTATGGTTCTAAAGCTATAATATTTTGGGGGCATCCTCTTGCTGCTGTTCTATTGTCTAGGTACTCAGCAAACCCTGCCTTAGAAATCGCAGTATTGCTGCTGTTTTTCTACCTTTGCATTACTTTGATCCTTAACATGTTTAATAACTCAGCAACACCATTCTCTACCTTTACTTTCTCAAGTGGATATATTTCTCTCTCTCCCTCTATCCCTTTGTCCCTCCCTCCCTCTCTTCCTCCCACCCTCCCTTCATTCTTCTCTCTTTTTTTCTTTCTTCCCTCTCTCATTGTTGTCATCTCCTTCCCTCTGTCACTCCCTCTCCCCCTGCTCCTCCTCTCCTCTCTGTTCTCTCTCCCTCTCCTATCTTCCTCCCTCTTTCTTCCTCCCACCCTCCTATCTTCCCTCTTTCTTTCTCCCTCTCTTTCTCTCGCCACTCTCTCTTTCTTCCACCCATGTATATAACCTTACTAATATAAATTATGTCCATCTCATACTCATAAACCTTACATGGACAGCCTTCCTAAATTGAAGCCATGACCACCACAGAACTTCTAAAATCCTTCTTCATGTGCCCAGGTTCACCCTGGCATAAACCTTCAGTAGAAGCTAATCGTGGACACCTTCAGGCTTTATTTTCCACAGTGTTTCCTGCACTGTGTTCACTTTTTAACTCAACTTGGTGCTCACATGTATTTTCTTGTGTTATTCTCAGGCCTTTGCTGAAAACATTAGGCCAGATCATCTCTTCCTCATGCAAATACATATATTTGCAGCATTCAGTTATCACATAAACATACATTGTGTTGCTCAGTTATTTAAGTAATGCTTCTGCTCAGTTTTTACTCCTTTTAATGGCAGACCAGAATCTTATTGTTTACTCCATAAGACATCAAAGAATACTGAGGCTATAGTAGAACTCAATACATAATTTAGAAATCAAATTGGATGGCAACTAGGTATGAAAAATAATTTTTAAGGTGACCAACTCCCCTGTCTTTTAAACACCAATTCTAAATCATTTGTTTTGTGCATGCTTTGTGACTCCACTGAAAACAATCCCATGGGAAATTAACTAAGCCTGTTTATTACGAAATTAGAGTCTTGGAAAACCTAGAGTCACATTTTTCATGCTACTAATGATCTATAATTAAAGTTCTCCTTGTTTACATAAAAAAATTCCTTATAATTACAACAGTGTCTGCCTCATTACCTTATTATTCTCTTCCATTTCTTCTATGATAAATCATGTTCTCAATATACTTATATATCTCTGACTCACCAATTAAGCCTTCCCCAATTCTATGGAATTAATCCAGAACCTAAAATAATACCCTACTAACGATAAAAACATAAAAGTTTTACATTAATTATAAAATACTGCTTTCTGTAATGATCCATTAAACAAGGAAGAAAACTACAAATATCCTATGTGATTCCATCATAGCATTTAAATCTAGATTCAGAGTTCAATAGCATTTAAGGTAACCCATGAGAGAAGCAATATTCAAAGGGATACCTTATTTATTCAACATTTGTTGAACCCTAAGATGAGGGAGATATGGTATCCCCTTAAATTACTAAGAGCAGCTAACAGGGCATTTGCTGACCTCGGCTAAGTGAATGAATCCTCTTGTTAGGTAAGTATCCCAAGGAAAATCAGAAAGATTTTTGGGTGGATAATTGTTTCAGGATTATTGTGTAAAACTGCAGGGAAAAATGAAGGCAGGATCATCTACAAAAAATAAAATGAGATAAATAAAATGTGTCTGTCAACACGCACGTGCATGTTTATAGCAACACATTTACAATTTCAAAGATATGGAACGAACCTAAGTGCCCATTGACCAACGAGCGCGTAAAGAAAATGTGGTATACATACACCATGGAATACTAAGCACCCATACAAAAGAATGAAATCATGTAATTTGGATGGAGCCAGAAGCCATTATTCTAAGGGAAGTAACTCCAAAATGGAAAACCAAATATTGTATGTTCTCACTTATAAATGAGAGGTAAGTGACAAGGATGGAGCCACCAACTCATCTAAGATTATTTGTAACTCAATATTTTGTGAAGCACTAGCTGACAATTTTGTTTTCCTGTCATGAGAAAGATTTTCATCCAGACTCATGGTAGAATCGTTTCCATTGTCTCCCTGGTACTATTGTTGGGGATACCTATTAGATCAGGGAAACTGAGGGAGGAAGATGCCTCAAGAAGTTGAAGTGGGCCAGGCACAGTGGCTCACGCCTGTAATCCCAACACTTTGGGAGGCCCAGGTGGGTGGATCATTTGAGTTCAGGAGTTCGAGACCAGCCTGACCAACATGGTGAAACCCTGTCTCCACTAAAAATACAAAAAGTAGCCAGGCGTGGTGGCGCATGCCTGTGGTCCCAGATACTCTACAGGCTGAGGCAGGAGAACTGCTTGAACCTGGGAGGCAGAGGTTGCAGTGAGCTGAGATCTTGCCACTGCACTCCAGCCTGGGCAACAGAGCAAGACTCCATCTCAAAGAAAAAAAAAGTGAAGTGGATTACAAGGTCAAAAGCTACACTGGGGCCAAGCAAGATGAGGATGGAGAACCACGGTCCTTTGACTTGGCCACCTTGAGGTCATTCTTTGACTTAGCCACAGAGATTCCCCTTCAGGAGGTGGAATTCAGGCTGAACAGGGCTAAAGAATGATTAAGACATCAGGAATTGAGGTCAGGGAACATGTATATTGCTATTCCTAGGAGTGGAGCAGAGGAACAGAGATGCACCAAGATCCTGGTGCATTCTTCAGTCTCATCGTGAAGAGACTTCTAAGCCCAGAACATCTAGCTGAGGGCATCCAGGCTTAGGGTTGAATTTCAGAAACATTTGTGGTCAGTAGATTTCATCTGAAACACTGAAGTTCTGTGGTTTATTCATGTCTTACTACAAGCATACGTCTTTTTTTAACATTGTACAAGTGTGAAATATTCTGATTTCAAGTATTTGGTTTTTTAACAGAACGTTCTTATTTTTTCTAAAAGAAAACTGAAATATTTAGAGGTAGAAGGGTACAATATATCTGACTTATTCTCAGATGGTTGTGAAGAAATTGCATGTGTGTATGTGTGTGTGTGTATGGTGCAGAGAGAGAATGAATTATAAAACAACCCAGACAAAATATAGACATGGACAAATCTGCAGAAAAGCATGTAGCATTTCCCATACTGCTCTTGCCACTCTTACTATCAGTTTAAAATTTTATTCAGATAAACAGTAACAACAAAACCCCAGCAACTCTTTTGTGAGTATCTACCTCATTTAAAAGTTTCAGTACATTTCATTTATTGGAAATGCCACAAAGAGAATGATTGCATTGTGTGAATGCCTTAATTCATCAGAATATTTTGGGCTTCAAAAATGTGGGATTCTCTGAGCATCAAAGCCAAAGTATGCTTTAAAATCTGTGCTTTGTGATATCTTAGTCTACATTTCAGGAAGAAATATTTGCAGAAATATAGAGGTTTGCCTCCAAAGAATATTTATCCCATATCTTAACACAAACTACTGCTCTTAAAATGAACAATAGGCATTTTGGTAATTCAGTATTACAAAAAAGGGAAATATTTACAGGAGATGTGAAGGACCTCTCCAAGGAAAACTACAAACCACTGCTCAAGGATAAAAGAGAGGACACAAACAAATGGAAAAATATTCCATGCTCATGGATAGGAAGAGGCAATATCGTGAAAATGGCCATACTGTCCAAAGTAATTTATAGATTCACTGCTATTCCCATCAAGCTACCATTGACTTTCTTCACTGAACTAGAAAAAACTACTTTAAATTTCATATGGAACCAAAAAAGAGCCCGTATAGCCAAGACAATCCTAAGCAAAAACAACAAAGCTGGAGGTATCATGTTACCTGACTTCAAACTATACTACAAGGCTACAGTAACCAAAACAGCAAGGGACTGGTACCAAAACAGATATATAGACCTATGGAACAGAACAGAGGCCTCAGAAATAACACCACACATTTACAACAATCTGATCTTTGAAAAACGTGACAAAAACAAGTAATGGGGAAAGGATTCCCTTTTTAATAAATGAGGTTGGGAAAACTGGCTAGCCATAGGCAGAAAACTGAAACTGAACCCCTTCCTTACACCTTATTCAAAAATTAACTCAAGATGGATTAAATACTTAAATGTAAGACCTAAAACTATAAGAACCCCAGAAAAACCTAGGCAAGACCAATCAGGACACAGGCATAGGCAAAGACTTCATGACTAAAACACCAAAAGCAATGGCAACACAAGTCAAAATTGACAAATGGGATCTAATTAGACTAAAGAGCTTCTGCACAGCAAAAGAAACTATCATCAGAGTGAACAGGCAACCTACAGAATGGGGGAAAATTTTTGCAATCTATCCATCTGACAAAGGGCTAATATCCAGAATCTACAAGGAACTTAAACAAATTTACAAGAAAAAAACAACCCCATGAAAAAGTGGGCAAAGGACATGAGCAGACATTTCTCAAAAGAAGACATTTATGCGGCCAACAAACATATGAAAAAAAGTTCATCATCACTGGTCATTAGAGAAATGCAAATCAAAACCACGATGAGATGTCATCTCACGCCAGTTAGAATGGCGATCATTAAAAAGTCAGGAATCTTTCTTCACAGAATTGGAAAAAACTGCTTTAAAGTTCATATGGAACCAAAAAAGAGCCCGCATCTCCAAGACAATCCTAAGTCAAAAGAACAAAGCTGGAGGCATCACGCTACCTGACTTCAAACTATACTACAAGGCTACAGTAACCAAAACAGCATGGTACTGGTACCAAAACAGAGATATAGACCAATGGAACAGAACAGAGTCCTCAGAAATAATACCACACATCTACAGCCATCTGATCTTTGACAAACCTGAGAGAAACAAGAAATGGGGAAAGGATTCCCTATTTAATAAATGGTGCTGGGAAAATTGGCTAGCCATAAGTAGAAAGCTGAAACTGGATCCTTTCCTTACTCCTTATACAAAAATTAATTCAAGATGGATTAGAGACTTAAATGTTAGACCTAATACCATAAAAACCCTAGAGGAAAACCTAGGTAGTACCATTCAGGACATAGGCATGGGCAAAGACTTCATGTCTAAAACACCAAAAGCAACGGCAGCGAAAGCCAAAATTGACAAATGGGATCTCATTAAACTAAAGAGCTTCTGCACAGCAAAAGAAACTACCATCAGAGTGAACAGGCAACCTACAGAATGGGAGAAAAATTTTTGCAATCTACTCATCTGACAAAGGGTTAATATCCAGAACCTACAAAGAACTCAAACAAATTTACAAGAAAAAAACAAACAACCCCATCAAAAAGTGGGCAAAGGATATGAACAGACATTTCTCAAAAGAAGACATTCATACAGCCAACAGACATGTGAAAAAATGCTCTTCATCACTGGCCATCAGAGAAATGCAAATCAAAACCACAATGAGATACCATCTCACACCAGTTAGAATGGCGATCATTAAAAAGTCAGGAAACAACAGGTGCTGGAGAGGATGTGGAGAAATAGGAACACTTTTACACTGTTGGTGGGATTGTAAACTAGTTCAACCATTATGGAAAACAGTATGGCGATTCCTCAAGGATCTAGAACTAGATGTACCATATGACCCAGCCATCCCATTACTGGGTATATACCCAAAGGATTATAAATCATGCTGCTATAAAGACACATGCACACATATGTTTATTGCGGCACTATTCACAATAGCAAAGACTTGGAATCAACCCAAATGTCCATCAGAGACAGACTGGATTAAGAAAATGTGGCACATATACACCATGGAATACTATGCAGCCATAAAAAAGGATGAGTTTGCGTCCTTTGTAGGGACATGGATGCAGCTGGAAACCATCATTCTCAGCAAACTATCACAAGAACAGAAAACCAAACACCGCATGTTCTCACTCATAGGTGGGAACTGAACAATGAGATCACCTGGACTCGGGAAGGGGAACATCACACACCGGGGCCTATCATGGGGAGGGGGGAGGGGGGAGGGATTGCATTGGGAGTTATACCTGATGTAAATGATGAGTTGATGGGTGCTGACGAGTTGATGGGTGCAGCACAGCAACATGGCACAAGTATACATACGTAACAAACCTGCACGTTATGCACATGTACCCTAGAACTTAAAGTATAATAATAAAAAATTTAAAAAATTTAAAAAAAAAAAAGCAATGCTAAAAAAAAAAAGTCAGGAATCAACAGATGCTGGAGAGGATGTGAAGAAATAAGAACGCTTTTACGCTGCTGGTGGTAGTGTAAATTAGTTCAACCATTGTGGAAGACAGTGTGGTGATTCCTCAAGGATCTAGAACCAGAAATACCATTTGACCCAGCAATCCCATTACTGGGTATATACCCAAAGGATTATAAATCATTCTACTATAAAGACACATGCACACGTAGGCTTATTACAGCACCATTTACAATAGCAAAGACTAGGAACTAACCCAAATGTCCATTAATGACAGACTAGATAAAGAAAATGTGGCAAATAGACACCATGGAATACTATGCAGCTGTAAAAAAGAATGAGTTCATGTCCTTTTCAGGGACATGGATGAAGCTGGAAACCATCATTCTCAGCAAAGTAACACAGGAACAGAAAACCAAACACTGCATGTTCTCACTCATAAGTGGGAGTTGAACAATGAGAGCACACGGACACAGAGAGAGGAACAGCACATACCGGGGCCTGTCAGGGGGTAGAGGGCAAGGGGAGGGATAGCATTAAGAGAAATACCTAATGTAGATGACGGGTTGATGGGTGCAGCAAACCACCATGGCACGTGTATACCTATGTAACAAACTTGCATGTTCTGCACATGTATCCCTGAACTCAAAGTATAATAAAAAGGGAAATAAATATAAAAAGAACTCTATGAAACTGCCCTTTAATAATAAATGCTCTTTTCCTAAAAAGAGAAGTTTCATTTTATTTCCATTATGACTATTTAAACAGAAATAATTTTCAATGTAAATTTCTAATTTCCCCAAGGTTCAGTTTTCTTATATTTTTCTTTCCATGTGAAATATTCTTGAGCTATGTTCTTTCCTCCTCCTCCTCTTCTTCTTCTTTTCCTCTTCCTCCTCCTCCTCCCCCTTCTCTCCCTCCTCTTCCTCTTCCTCCTCCTCCTCCTCTTTCTCCTTCTTCTTTTAATTCTGTGAGTAGAAGTAGCAGTTCTAACCCAGAGAAACTTACAGTGCCTATATAACGACTTTGTAGCTTTTACCATACACCAAATAATATAGCCTATAACTAATTTTCTTTTTTTTCCAAGTGCAACTTATTTTCCTGATGTGGAAAATACTTTTTGGAGAGAGTTTCAAAGAGCATTTTAACACATTAAAAATTTCAAATTCAGTTTCCACATTCAGAAGAGCCTAGGCAAGTGTAATACACTAAATCATGCTCTCTTATTTTGAGCAATAGCCAGCTTGCCCTGAAAAAAAAAAAGAAAAGTGGAAGCGGGTAATACTTTTGATATCTAAGTGTCTAAATTCTGGTAAATAGAGTACAAATTGCCAAATTTTTGCTGTCCAGAAATTTTATTTTTCTTCAGAGCTTCAGCCCGTAGATAAAGTAATGCTTTATGCCTTTTCTCACCTATAAAATTCTAGAAATTAGCCTTTCTGGGTTATTTCCCACTATATCTGTCCAGGTTGCCACTGTTAAAATAGCCATATGACTTTGAAATTTGGCCCTAGGTCCTGGAGTCACTGGGAGAACCGAGGCATGATATTAATAACCAGACGCACGTTCAATACAAGACGGGAAGTCTCAGGCCAAGTCTTTCCTGCTCAATCCTCTGGCATTGCCTGAAGCCAAAGTGTCTTTAATGCTGACAACTGCACTCAGATTTACTTTTTCATCCTTCCAATTCTCTAGCAATTCTTGCAGAAAAGCCTTGCTCAGATGCATGCATGTTTTTCCCAACCTATATGTAACATTTAGGCAACTGGAACTGGCTGAACGCGAGGCACCAATCGTACATTTAGAAAAACATACATGTCCAGAAAGTTAGAATCTAATTATTTGGAGACAGTTTCTCTTGAGCAAATCCCATTCATTTCCTGGACCCAGATTTCTTCATTACAGATATAGGTTGCTACAAGGTAGCATCAGTTGGAGCTGTTCTGCTTATTAAGGGGGAAACACTGTGTTCTACACAGGAGCACCGCGTGACTTCCTGGGAAGGAGTCTCTTCCATGACCAACAGAACTATCTCACAACTACACAGACACGAAGAGCTACTAAAAACTACATCAGTCAGCATTAGACTAGTAAGAGAATCACAGCTTGTTTTCAAAAGAAAAGGAGAAAAAGATGGTTTTGCTCATCTGAAGACATTAGGGGATCCAGAGGCGAAGTTCTTTCTAAAAATATTTCCATTTCTCTTTTTTTTTTTCAATTCCCCAAAAGTTTCAGCTCAGGTTTCTGAGAAAAGACCTCAGACCTCTGAGAACAGAACTCTGTCTTTAGGAAAATAGCATGTATTGTGAAAGGGCAATTGAATAGACTTATTTTCAGATTTATTGCCATTTTTTGTCAGTGGTGATGAGGATGTGATCATAAATGCTCCATTCCCATGCTGTCAAAAACTACACAGTCAAAGAAAGTGAGTTAAGACACAAATACAGAATCCTAGAGGAACAAAACCTCTTCCTCTTTCTGCAGCAAGAAAATACGCATTGTGAAAATTAAATGAGGAAAAGCGTGTCACAAGCCAGCACTGGGCTATGAATGCTGCCCTGCCTGGATCCTACTTAATGTCAGCAGCTAGATTTGTTACGCAAACAGCAGGGATTTGGTCTAGGTTCCGCTGCTTGCCACACAGAAAGCCACAACGAGTATTGTCAGGGACGAAGGCTTTAGTTGGGTGCTGCAGCTGAGGAGATGGGGGCTCAGTTTCAAATCCATCTCCTTGACTGACTACAACTAGGGGGTTACACAGCAGGGAAAAAATGTAACCGTGTGCAAGAAAACAGAAACTAGGGAGGGGCAAGGAAGCAATCATGGTGAATGAGGGTTCTGCCATCTCACTGTCAGCATGCGGTGATCTGGTGAGTTTCAGTTCTTTGACGCTTTTTGAGAGGTCTAAAGGTCCTTTCCTCGGAAGGAACTCAGAAAAAACTTATATAAGTTTCAAGAGCTAAAACCAGTATGATCAATTTCTATGTTTATCAACAAGAACAGTCTATGGGACAATTGGCTCAGTTTCAGGTTGTGTGATGCTATTGGAAAATTCTCTGAGAAGAACACTACATACTGGTTGGTCATACTATTAGAAACATTCTGTTTTATTCTGCTCATCCTATCATGACTTTATTGGGATTAGAAACCACATTATCTATATATTTCACCAGTAATAGCTAAGAAGACTGAGGCTTCCAAAGTAATTTGAGGCAATTAACCTGATTTGCCAGTAAAATAAAAACTTCAATTTTTTTGTTTGATAATATTCTATATTTCAAAATCAACACAATGTTTATAGAAAATACGTTTTGTTATTCGAAGAATTAATCTTATAATTTTGTTTCTGAAATTACTATGATTTGGTTTCCCGTGCTAGTTTCCCGCCAATTTTAACAAAATACTGTAATGAGACAAGATATTTTCATTCATTGTTAAACTGCACATTTAAATGAGTTTATAATAGCCACTTTGTTTTTCTAGCTTTCTGTTTATTTAAATGGGTTTTTACATTCAAATGGGCTTTTAGAGGCTACAACGTCAGGCATTTTATCACATAATTATATATAATTTTATATTATACATAATAATATTAATTCATTATAATTTATATATTATATGTATATTATATATTTTATGTATATCTACACATCTATATGTGTATGTATATATGCGTAGGTATAACATGTTACTATAAATATTTATATATTTTATATGTAAATATATAAAACCCAAGGCTCCGTTTTTGAACACGTATGTGTGCGTGTGTGTGTGTGTGTGTGTATTTGAACTGAAGGAACTACATCTTCCAAACCCAATAAGAACACAAAATCCAATTCAATATTGATAAGATTCGAGGTAAGAAATTAAACACCAGAGGCTCCAAAACCTTAGTATTTGGGGAAGGTAAAAAAACTCAAGTGTCTAGAGTTAAATAAGCAAGAAACTACAAGAAAATCAGGGGGAAAAAATCAGTTTTATGAGGAGAATGCTATGGGAGAGTAACAAAAATCCTTTTACTGGAATTAATAGACAATTCATACAGCTCTCTTTTTATTTGGCTATGGAGATAGCCAGTCTATTACTTTTTTTGAATTCTCAGCTCTTTTTAATGTAAATTGAAGCTCCCCTGGATGTATGTAATACATACAATATGTTCGGTCTTACTATTTGCAGAATTTTAATTGAAATCTCTTTTAATATTCTTGGAAGACTAATGAGAATGAGCATATAGAGTTTACCGAAAGTGGGGTTTTATGACCTGGTTCAGAATTTCAGTCCCCACGGAAAATGGAAACTCAGTATTAGATTTTACTCCCTTTCGAAATTTGTAGAATCATGCTACCCACTAGAAGAAGTCCAGGAAAATAAAATGGCATTTGTCTGATGGCAGTACGCCATCAGAGGCCCTCTCATCACTCTTATCCCCACACCTCTGGAATTACAGTTGATCAGATTCTCCTGGGTCAAGTTCCAGAGGAGCTTTCAGGATTTCAGAAATTGAAACCCAAGGCCCAGGTTTTGAATTTGAGACAGCACGTCGAAAACTCTCTCCAATCTGCCCCACGGATGTTTTACCAGAAATTTTACTTTGTGTTGGGGCAAGAGGTAGCTATTTCATACGAATCATCTCAACTCTGATTTTAACTCAGAATCCTATGAGTGGTGCTTACTGCATCCTTAATGTTTAAAACCATGGAGTTGGTCTGAGGACCTGAGACCAACATAGGCTAAGAGAAGCTGTCCCTGGGAGGTGTGGATCCTGGCCATTGTCCTCAGTTCATCACTGCTGCTATGTACGTAAAAGGAAATTTAAAATCCTGGCCAGGGGTCCTGCCACTCGCAGTCCACTCCCTAATGACACTTCTGTATCTCTTTCCTTACTGGTGCGTAAGCTGCTCCAACCAGCCTGGGGCTCAGAGCTCCCACTGAAAAGGCCACTTGTGGGTCCATAATCAGGGATGTCCCCCTTCAGCTGGCCCAAGACCCTTACCAAGTCATGGAGACCTCACAGTGCTGACGACATCATCAGGTAAGCCGGCAAGCCTTTGTGGCCATGCCGTTTAATTGAGTGCATCTCATTTGTGAGCAAGCGTACGTACTCACCCTACATTTGAACAAACCATTATATCTGTAAAGGAAAATAAAAACATCTCAGGACCCCCAAACTTGTATGACAAAAGTAAAGTGAAGCCTCAGTCAGGCACCACCACTATCTTTCTTCCAAATAAAATAACTGTTACTTTACAACTTTTTGTTAAAACATTATACAGTAGCCAGACCCCAGATATTTTGTTAAAACATTATACAGTAGCCAGACCCCAGATGTTTTGTTGGATTTGATGCCTATCCTCCCATAAACAAGGACATGTCAATTGTAACTTTAGGTCTGCAATCTAAGTCTAGCTCCTGAAAAACTAAAGTCTGTTAGATTTCTCACTGATAACAGTTATTTTCCCAGGAACAGAACAAAGATAACATGAAATCAATCATTCTTCTACCCACTTCTCTTGTCCCCCTTTAAGAAAATGTATAAATGCGAACCATCCTGAAAACCTCTTTGGAAAACACTGATCTGTGAAAGTAAAATAAATCTTGAGACCCTCAGATCACTAAGCCAAGGGAAAAGTCAAGCTGGGAACTATGTCAGGCAGCAGACCTGCCTCCCACTTTATTCCTGTATAGGATAGCTACAAAGATTTTAACAAGCTACATACCTCCTTCAATTGTGAGGCCTCAATTGTGTGGGAGGTATGGAGCTTTTTTAAAATCTTTGTCATCCCTCTGAGGCTCTCTTGAGAAAAATGCATATCTGATTGCTTCCTCTGCCCTCTTGTTTAAGTAAAAATGCAGATTCAATGAGCCAGAATAAATTGTGTATTCAGTGAAAGGCTGATCAAGGACTCTAAAGAATACAACGTTTTTTTGTCTCCTATCTACCTATGACCTGGAAGCCCTGTTGCAAGTTGTCCCACCTTTCTGGACTGAACCAATGTACATCTTACACATGCTGATTGATGTTTCATGTCTCCCTGAAATGTATAAAAGCAAGCTGTGCTCCAGCCATCTTGGGCACATGTCGTCAGGACCTCCTGAGACTGTGTCACAGGCATGTACATAACCATGACAAAATAAACTTTCTAAATCAATTGAGACCTGTCTCAGCCACTTTGGGTTCATAGACCACAGACCCTCTGTCACTGGTGTTTTTCCTGGGTCGATCCTCAAACTTTGGCTTCATAAACCTCGAATGACTGAGACTCTTGCCTCGGTTGCTAATTTTGGTTAACATACCTTAGAAATGCCTCGTCTCCTCTGACCTTTACAGCCATGGAAACCTGATATGATTATTCTTGTGTGCAAAGAAGAATTAACCTAGCAGGCTGCAGTAGGTTCTCTTTATAGCAAGGCCAGCTTGCACAGTTGGCCACTGACTGGTGTCTTAGTCAGCTTGGCTTCCATAATAAAATCCATAGGTTGCTTGGCTTAAATAACAGACATTTATTCTTCCACAGTTCTGGGGGCTGGAAAGTCTGAGATTAAGGTGCTGGGTCTATTTGGTTCCTGGTGAGGGCTCTCTCCTCCCAGCTTGCAGAAGAGGACTGCCTTCTCTCTGTGCCCTCATTTGACAGAGAAAGACAAAGAGAGAGAGAGAGAGAGCAGTCAGGTCTGTTCTGATAAGAGCACCAGTCCTATCTATTGGATCAGGATCCCACCCTATGGCATCACTTAGCTTCCTTAATTAATTCCATAAAGGCCTCATTTCCAAATACAGTCACAGCGCATATCGGCATTTCAACATATGAATTTGGACCAAGGGGACACCATTCAATTTCTATCCACTAGCATATGCGAACTTAGATTTCAGAAGAGTTCCCACTATTCTCAAAATGGAGAAAATGGTTCATTCTGGCAAACTGTTTGTACAAACAATATCACTTATGCTGCACACCTGCTTTTCTTCCTCGAGTCTGGAATTTTGGAATGCCCTAAGCAGAGGGTGTCTACACAAACAGACTGAATACAAACCCCAGGCTTCTAGGCTCAAGAGAGCTTCCCCGGTGGCCAGCATTTCACGGGCGTTGTTGCCATCACTGGATGGATTAAGCACATCCTGTTTCACTCCACAGGGAGAGGACTCTTAGAAATTTGTGCCCAGTGGCCTTCAGACTTTTACTCATACACCACTTCTCTTTGTTGACTTTGTTTTGAGTCCTTTGGCTGTGATAAATCATGTCTGCGAGGACAACTACATGCTGAATTCAGCGAGTCCTTCTAAAAAATCACCAAACCTGAGGGTGGTCTCCGGGACCCCCGAGATACCCCGTGTAACATATTTAATATTTAGAGCCATTCAAGAGCCCATTGGCTCCCACTCATCTAATAAGCAGAAGAGGCAGAATTAAAATGTTGACCATTTTCCATATCCCATTGCTCGGGAAGCGGGAAGCCTAGGAGAGCCAGGGTGACCTCATTTTAAAATCAACTTCATCATAAAACTAGCAAGACACACTCATTGCCAGTCACATGGTCATAAGATGTTTACAGTTGAGGAAACAGCTTAAAGATATCCGCAAGGACACACTTCTACAAAAACAGAAAGTCTGGATGGCCCCATACCCATAAAAAAAATATGCTTTCAAAATAATTATAGTCATGCTTTGATGTACTCACACACTAAAATGTTAAAGCATCATACATTGAGCAGACCCCAGATGTTTTGCTGGCTTTGAAATCAAGATTTCAAGTTGGCCTTGAAGTCAAGGATAGTTGTATTTAAATCAATAAAATAATAAATTGTGTCATGCTGTCAACCCACCCACATGTAGGCACAGCTTAGCTTAGTCTTTACGTAGACAAGTCCCCTATCTAAGAAAAACTTAAAACAAAGATCGGGCGTTCCTTCTCTTGCTATCCGAGGACACCCTACTCTGTAATGGAATAGCTTCTGATAAACTTGCTTCTTTCACTGTGCTGTGTGACTCACCTTAAATTCCTTCCTGCATGACATCTAAAACCCTCTCCTGGGATCTACCTCTTTTCTGGCAACACCACAACTTCTAACTCCATGTTCTTTTTTCCCCAAAGTCAAATAAACATTCTCTATCAACGTTTTTGCTGAACTTGAAGAAAATGGCCTGCTCTGGCCACATGCATGATGTTGGAGTCCAGGTGTCTGTTACAAGACATTTTGTAAATCTGTAACCATGCTGTTCTTTCATGGAAATAAAAAAATAAAAGCCTAGAGGCAAAAACGTTCCTACAAAACAGCTCCCCTATTAGCTATTTTAGAGGGAAAGAGGGGTTACCATATTTACTAAACTTTAATGCATAGTTGAAGTCTTCTCGAAATTGTTCGTAATTCCATCTACTGGCTAAAATCATAACTGCAGTTTAATCTATATTCATATCCAGTCAAAAAGGTTCATGATCCTATTATTCTCACAAGTGGGAAACTGAAAGTCATTTGTCAATAAATTCTATTTTAATGTTCTTCTCATCCAAGAACTGAGAAATAACATACTGTGTACACATAAGGGTTACAAGCGCAAAAGATCATTTTCAGGAAAACAACAATAAAAGGAATAATCACCCGAAATGATGGAACAGTATGTAATATTATGTTTAAACCTTTATTTGAATAATAAAACATCTTAATATAATGCAACACCACAATAACTGGAGAAAATAAGAGCACAGAGGCTTTGATCAATCCTTTTATCAAAATGATTGATAAGTTATGATATGCAGTGTTTAAGATATGTGGATAGGCCAGGCGCAGTGGCGCACGCCTGTAATCCCAGCACTTTGGGAGACCGAGGTGGGCAGATCACCTGAGGTCAAGAGTTCGAGACCAGCCTTGCCAACATGGTGAAACCCCGCCTCTACTAAAAATACAAAAATTAGCTGGGTGTGGTGGCGCGCCTGTAATCCCAGCTACTCAGGAGGCTGAGGCAGAGAAATCACTTGAACCCAGGAGGTGGAGGTTTGCAGTGAGCCAAGATGGCACCACTGCACTCCAACCTGGGAGACAGAGCGAGATTCCATCTCAAAAAATAAAAAGAATAAAAAATGAAATATGTGGATAGACCTAAAGAGAATTATTGTTACATTTGTGAAGAAGTTGCAAATATTGAAAATGATTTAAGATGGCTAGTGATGGAAAGAGTGAATCGATACAATTGCATTGATTAAAAGCCAGTAGCACTGACACATTCATACATACTGAGTTCAGATCAATGATCACTGATTTTCCATGGAATACTATACTGACATAAAAAAGAACAAATCATGTCCTTTGCAGCAACGTGGCTGAAGCTGGAGGCTATTATCCTAAGTGAGCTAAGTCAGACACAAAAATCTAAACACTGCATGCTTTCACTTATAAGTGGGAGCTAAACCATAGGTACACAAAGACATAAAGCTGGGAACACTAGACGCTGGGGATTCCAAAATAAGGGAGGATGTGAAGGAGGTGAGGGTTGAAAAATTATCAAACTGGTACAATGCTCACTATTTGAGCATTGGGGTACACTAGGAATCCAAACCCCACCTGCATGTAATATACCTGTGTAACAAACAAGCGCACATACCTCTTGAATCTAAATTTTCTTTTAATGGAAAAGAAAAAAGTTATCAGTGATTTTAATAAACATACAGATCTGTAATGTAGCATGCATTGGGTAACTTCACAAAAAGATGACCTTAAATTCAATGTCCATTCAATATTTAATGAATATTTATTAGGCACCTACATTTAAAAAATGCCACATGCCAGGTAAGCTTCAAGGGATACATTATGTCCATGCGATAAAGTTTGAATTGAAGACTGTAGCATCTGCTTAGGGAATGCAATGTACTAAAACATTGTAAATATGTAGCGAAAAAGTGATTCCTGATCAGAGTGATGCTGGCATACCTCTGTGGATTGAAAGTAGATTCACATTATGCCCCAGTATCAGAATCAGTGTAAATTATTCTCTGTGGCACATTGTCCCAGTGAGTCTCTGCAAAACACGGTGAAACTCAAGATCATGCACTTCTAGGCTGATTTACGTGCCTCTTATTCTCAATACTGCCATTAATGGGCTGCCGCTCACAGAATATGGAACGCAGTGGTGCTATGAATTTTGTTGGCACTGTATTCAACGAGGCTCCTGTTTTAAAGGAACTAAAAATTCTCCCATTACCAAATGCCAACTGGGTCAGAGGACAGGCAGGTGTTAAGGGACGTGCAAACATTTGCTACTCATGTGAGACCACATAAAGTGTCACAGCATTCTCGTAAACCAGTAAAACAGAGCCAGTGTTTTACAGCAGGAACTGCAGAAAGTAAAGCCTTCCTGAGACTTCCTTGAAAAGGACTTGCATTAAAGACCTTTCTTTAGGTCTTTAAACTTGCGGTGCCTCTACGAAAGCATCTTCAGAAGGGTCTGGATGATCTTCTGCAACCCTATACCCAGGTCCTAAACAAGACTTCACAAAAGGACATCAGTCGGCTTCTACTTTTTCTTCTCCTTTTTTTTTTTAAGCAGTTTTGAAAATTGTTTATTGTTGGCCAGGCACAGTGGCTCACACCTGTAATCCTAGCACTTTGGGAGGTGAGGTGGGAGGATCACTTGAGCCCAGGAGTTTAAGATCAGCCTGGGTAACAAAGTGAGCCCCCATCTCTACAAAAAAAAACTAAAACAATTAGCTGGGCATGGTAGCATGCACCTATGGTCCCAGCTGCACGGGAGACTGATACAGGAGGATCACTAGAGCCCAGCAGTTTGAGGCTGCAGTGAGCCATGGTCGTGCCACTGCACTCCAGCCTAAGTGACAGAGTGAGACCATGTCTGAAAAAAAAAAAAAGGTTTTTTGTGTTTCTGATTAAAATAGTAAAATATACGCAGTGCAGCACATTGGAGAGGAAGAAAGTAACAATTACCCATAGTCTTATCACTGAGAAATAACCAACTGTAATATCTTTCAGTTTTTCCTTCCAGTTTTTTAATGCTTACATTTTACAAAGTTACTCTCAAAACATTACACTATAAGTGTTTTCGTTTTTTTGCAGTATGAAATTTTTCTTTTTCAATTTTTATTTTAGAATTGGGGGTACACAGTTTGTTACAAAGATACATTGCATACAGAAAATATGGTACATATACATCATGAAATACTATGCAGCCATGAAAAAGAATGAAATCATGTCCTTTGCAGGAACATGTATGCAGCTGGAAGTCGTTATCGTAAGTAAACTAATGCAGGAACAGAAAACCAAATACTGCACATTCTTACTTGTGAGCGGGACCTAAGCATCGAGTACACAGCAACATAAAGATGGAAACAACAGACACTGGGGGCTGCTAGAGCTGGGAGGGAGGTGAGGACTAAAAGACTATCTATCAGGTGTTATGCTCACTACCTGGTTGATGGGACCGATTATACCCTAAATCTCAGCATTATCTACCTTTCTCCAAAGCTGGAGAATGTCCCAAGTGGATCCATCATACAGAGGCTACTTTCAGCCACTAGTGTTTTATTGAACTTTCAGATTCCATTTCTATGTCCCTGAAGGAGTGGGGGTCCAGTGTGGGACCCCTCGAATGCCTAATGGGGTCTTCGATGCCAGATACATAATTAGTGGGGCTCAGTGCAAAAGAAAATGTAGGCCTCTTATGCAAAAAAAAAAACAACAACAACAAAAGCAAGAAAGTGATATCTTTTTTCTGTGATCTCAATCTCTCCACCTCTTATAGTGTTTTTATTCTAAACTATTTGGCACATAAAGGTTGTATATATTCAAGGTATGTAACAGGATGACTTTATACCTGTATACATTGTGTGATGATGACCACAATCTAATTACTTACACATTCATCACTACTATGCTGTACTTTCGATTCCCAGATTTTGTTCATCCCATAACTTCAAGTTTTTGCCTTTGACGAAAATCTCCTCATTTCACCTGCCCCTCAGCTCCCAGTAATCCTACTCTATGCATTTATGATTTAAACTTTTTTAGATTCCACATATAAATGGCCATGCAGTATTTATCTTTTTGTGCCTATTTTATTTCACTTAACATAACATCTTACAGGTTCACGCGTGTTCTTGCAAATAACCAAATTTCCATGAACATAGAAGATGCGGATGTCTCTTTGAGATATTTATTTTATTTTATTTAGATATATACCCAGCAGCGAGGTTGCTGGATTTTATGGTAGTTCTGTCTTAATTTTTTGAGGAAACTTCATAGTGTTTTTCCTAATGGCTGGGCCAATTTCCATTCCCACCAACAATGTGTAAGGGTTCCATTTCCTCCACCTCCTCACTGGCACTTGTCGTCTTTTGTCTTTTACTTCCATAACATTGCTCTTGGCAATACTTTTTTGGATGGGCAACAAAAGCAAAAATAATAATAATAGGATTGCATCAAAGTAAAAAGCTACAGCACAGCCAAGGAAACCATCAACACAGAGAAAATGCAGCATATAGCAAAGGAGGAGATATTTGCAATCTATATATCTGATTAAGGAGTTAATATACACATTATAAAAGGAACTCATATTCGTCCATTCTGGTATAACTGAGACTAGGTAATTTATAAAGAAAAGAGATTTAACTGGCTCATGGTTCCACAGGCTGTACAGCAACCATGGCTGGGGAGGCCTCAGGAAACTTTCAATCATGGCAGAAGGTGAAGGCGATGCAGGCACATCTTACATGCCCGAGGAGGAGGAAGAAAGAAAAGGGAGGTGCTACACACTTTTAGACAACCAGATCTCATGAGAACTCACTCACTATCATAAGAACAGCAAGGGGAACATCTATCCCATGAGCCAGTCACCTCCCACCAGGCCTCTCCTCCAACATTGGGGATTACGATTTGACATGAGATTTGGGTGGGGACACAAATCCAAACCATATCAGAACTCATGCAACTCAATAGCAAAAGAAAAAAAAAAAAATCACCAGATTAACAGACGGATAAAGGGCCATTTTTCCAAAGAAGACAAATGGCAAACAGGTATATGAAAAGGTGCTTGCTAGAATTTGGATGTCTGTCCCCTCCAAATCTTATGTTTTATTGCATGTCAGTGTTGGAGATGGGGTTCAATGGGAGGCATCTGTGTCACGCAGGCAGACCCTCATAAATAGGTTAATGCCCTTGGAGGGGGTGAGTTCCCACTATTAGTTTTCATGAGAGCTGATTGTTAAAAAGAGCCTGGCTCCTCCCTCTCTTTTCCTTCCCCTTTCGTCATGTGATCTCTGCGCACACCAGTTCCCCTTCCCCTTCCACCACGCGTGGAAGCTCCTTGAAGCTCTCATAGAAGTGAATGCTGGCGCCATGCTTCTTCTACAGCCTGCAGCATGGTGAACCACATAAACCTCTTTGCTTTATAAATTACCCAGCCTCAGGTATTCCTTTATAGCAATGCAAAAATGGACTAAGACAGTGCTCCACATCACTAATCATCAGGGAAATGCAAATGAAAACTACAATGAGGTATCACCTCATACCTATTAGAATAGCGTTTATTTGCTATCTATTGCTGTGCTCTTTCTCGGGCATGGGGGTGCTTGTGGGTGAGTGCACACCCTCACAGGTACCCAGGGCCATGCCTGACACGTGGTGTGTGCACCTGACTTCGATCCTCCCCAAACATGTGGTCGGATCTCTGCAGGAGTGCAAGGCGATGCTTGACGCTTGGTGGTCACACACCCATGAAGTTGGTCCCACTGGGTCTGCACCATCATTACCAGTCACCACCAGCACCATGTTGAAGAATCACCTTCAGATTAAAAATAAATAAAACGCAAGCATAAAAACTTTCTCAACCAAGTCATTTAAGATGCAGATAACACAGATGACAAACAATTCTATTTTAATTGTTATGAAATGTTAGGGCTTGCACTAAGAACCTCATCTTTCAACACTTTCTGTCAATGACAATAATAAAAACAATGGCTAAATATACATATATATATGTGTGTGTGTGTGTGTGTGTATATATATGCACCCCTTATTGCTGTGTGTTTACTGTGTTCCTGGCACCATGCTGAAGGCTTTATTGACATACTTTTATTTAATCTTTACGAATTCTTACAAGGTGTTAACTGTCATGTGACCCATGAGGTACTTCATAGTAAAATCTTTGGGAGTTTGAAACATGACCTAAGGACATGAATCTCTCAAGTGGCAAAACTGGGCTTCGAAGTGAGGTCAAGCTAAACTCAGAGCACACATGTTTAAATAAATGCCCTCCTGCCTCACACTATTAAATACTTTTCTCACACATCATCCTGCCTGGAATGTCTTTGAGAAGCTAACCCTAACATGAGGCAAAAGAATCATATTTTCCTGCACTCTTTTCCTCAAACCTATTGTAAATTAATATATATGCATATATTTTGGGGGTACCTGTGATATTTTGATGCACTCAAATAATGCGTAATAATAAAATCAGTGTAACTGGGACACCCATCATCTTAAACATTTATCTTTAGGCTGAGAACATTCTACTTATTCTCTACTAGCTGTTTTGAAATACACAATCGATTTTTATTTAGTAGAGTCACTCTGCTGATTTATCAAACACTGGGTCTTATTTCTTCTCTCTATCTGTAGTTTTGTGCCTATTAACCAACTTCTCTTCATCCTTCCACACCTTTACCCTTTCCAGCCTTACTAAACTACAAGGAAATTTAAAGGATACTGTATTCATCTGTTCTCACACTGCCATAAAGAACTACCTGAGACTGTAATTTATGAAGAAAAGAGGTTTAATTGGCTCACAGTTCTGCAGATTGTACAGGAAGCATGGCTGGGAGGTCTTAGGAAACTTATAATCATGGCAGAAGGTGAAGGGAAAGCAAGCACATCTTTACCATGGCAGAGAGAGAGCGAGTGATTGAATGGGGCAGTGCCACAGACTTTTAAACCATCAGATCTCGTAAGAACTCACTCATTATCACAAGAGCTGCAAGGGGGAAGTCCACCCCATGATCCAGTCACCTCCCAGCAGACCCCTCCTCCAACATGTGGGGATTACAATTCCAGATGAGATTTGGGTGGGTACACAGAGCCAAACCATATCAGATACAAAAATATAAATCAATAATTGATGGAATGACAATGAAAGGAAAATAATATATCCTGGAAAAAGATGAGCAAACAAACAAAACGTAACATTTCCATCTACCTATGCATTTAGTCATTGAACGTGAGTAGTGGGTCAGGACTATTCTGAATTATGAGGATGTAATTTTCACTTTATTGCAGGGAAGCTCTATGCAAACATGTGAACAAGAAAATATACAATAAGCCAGGTGGGAGGT
Organism: Papio anubis; assembly: GCF_008728515.1. Lineage (NCBI taxonomy): Eukaryota > Metazoa > Chordata > Mammalia > Primates > Cercopithecidae > Papio > Papio anubis. The sequence goes on from NC_044996.1 coordinate 141,846,564, forward strand.
GAGGGATTTAAAGAATTCTAAAGCAGGATAAGGGTTTGGAGGAGTGTTCTGGCTTGACCAAGGGACACCTTTCTCAGGAGGGTCATAGTTGAGCTAAAAAATAAAAAGAGAGAGCAACAGCCATTGGTGTTATCTCTGGTAGAAAAGTATTCTATGCGCTAAGAACAGTAACAGTTTTATTTCTTATCGTTAACTACTATGGATACACAATAGTTGTACATATTTATGGAGTGCATGTGAAATTTTGAAACAAGCATACAATTGTCATGATCAGAGTAGAATAATTGGAGTACCCATCACCTCAAGCATTTATCATTTCTTTACGTTAGAAACATCCCAATTCCACTCTTTTGGTTATTTTGAAATAGACAATAAATTATTGTTAATTATAGTCACCTGATTGTACTACTGTGGCAGACTGCCACAGTTACTACTTGAGACCATCACTACGACAGTTACTACTGTTACTACTTGAGACCATCATTATGAGACTGAACGAAGGGGGATGAATGTAGAAATGAAAACTTAGGACAAAAGAAACTGTTTTAAAGAAGAGGTTCCCGGAAGAAGAGGAGGGCTCTTTGCATCTAGTGAGCAAAGGCAACAGCCCTGCTCTTCCACAGCCCTTCATATTTATTGGGTAGAAAGAGCAGGGAGGAGGAGGTAACGACTGGTCAGCTGCTTAACTGATCACAGGTTCACATTATTGCTAACAGGCTTCAGATGTGCCTAATCATAAGCAACACTGCACTTGGGGCATGACTGCCCTCAGCATTCCTTCTGGGCAGCAGACAGTTTGTCAGTTTGCCAACATTCTGTGTTTATGAGAACGGTTTGCTGTTTACTCAAATAGCCTCCAGTGGTATACTGAGTTGATCATGACCCTCATTCTTTCAGTCTGCAACATACTACCAGACACTAGATCTTATTCCTTCTGACTATAGTTTGGTGGGTGCAGTGGCTCACACTTGTAATCCCAGTGCTTTGGGAGGCTGAAGTGGAAGGATTGCTTGAGGCCAGGAGTTTGAGACCAGCCTGGGCAACAGAGTGAGACCCGATCTCTAAAAAAATTTAAAAATCGTCCAGGTGTGGTGGTGTGCACCTGTAGTACCACCTACCTCAAGAGACGAGGCGGGAGGATCACTTGAGCCTGGAGTTTGAGGCTGCAGTGAGCTATCACCACACCACTGCACTCCAGCCTGGGTGACAGAGCAAGACCTTGTCTCAAAAAAAAAAAAAAAGTAAAAAATAAATTTAAAATAACTGCTTTTTGTACTCATTTACAGTAGCAGAGGTGGGCTGCAAAAGAGATACAAAGGGGTAGAAAAGAGTGGGGAATTAGAAGAATGACATTTTTTGTTTCACAAGAGGGTATGGGAGGTTTGCACAACAGAGGTGGTGGCATTGAACAGGACCGCTGCACAGGTGCCAGCAGGACTGGCTGCATCCATCAATCTGATGTATATACATGAGGAGATACAACTGAAGGACCACATGGAGTCTTTTTATTGTTTCTATTCTTCAGTAAAGCCAGGTTCAATGATCAACTGAGAATAAAGGGCAAAAAAAGAAATTTCAAAAGAAAAGAAAGAAAGTGAAACTTCTCTCCAGAAGACTGTCTGAATGTCCTGGGGAAATACAGTAGGATTCTAAGGTACTGTTATATACCTACTTGAGGTCTGTGGTCATGGACTTAAAGGGAATGCATCGAAGTGGCTGTTTCTTCTTTTCCAGCCCCGCTAGCTGCCAACCACAGTCGGTAACTTACAACTGTGTACCAATAACAGTTAATTTATTTAAACAAAAGTGGACTGAGCCATGGGCTGCAGTTTGGTAGCCCCTGGTACAGATCTTGAGGACAAGAAACAGATGTAGGGTGCACAATAAGATCCCAAGAGAGTTGAAGTTCACAGCAGAGAAGCAGAATGTTAGAATGGTTATTCCCATGACAAAGTTCAATGAAGTAACTGATGGGCTAGCGTATCCAGGTTCTTTCTAAAGGAGAGATTATAATAACGGACTGTCTTCCAGATTGTACACTGGTTAGGTGGGAAAATGCATGTAGGGGGTGGTGTTAAAGTAAAAAATGGTATAATGAATATTGAAGGTCATGGTGGGGTTAAGTTTTTATAGGCAGGGTAGAAATAGTGAACCAAGAAAGATACGAGTAGAAACTAAAACAAGGAATGCCTGGGCAACAGCGAGAGACACTGTCTCTAAAAAAAAAAAAATCAATCAATTAATTTAAAATAAGTAAATAAATGTAAGTCCAAATGAAAATTGTTGGTGGTGTTGGTTGCACCACATTATAAATGTATTTTCCACCATGAAACTGTACATTTAAAAATGATTAAGATGGTAAATTTTATGTTGTATGTATTTTACCACAATAAAAAAATATATAAATTTCTTCTTTTTGAATTGAGTTCAAGGTTGAGTGCAGTGGCTCAGGCCTATAATCCCAGCACCTTGGGAGGCTGAGGCAGGAGGATTACTTGAGGCCAGGAGCTTGAGACCAGCCTGGGCAACATAGTGAGACTCCATCGCTTCAGATAAAACTTAAAAATCAGCCAGGCATGGTGGCATGCACTTGTAGTCCAGCTACCTGGCAGGCTGAGGCAGGAGGATGGCTTCAGCCCTGGAAGTCGAGGCTGCAGTGAGCTATGATTACACCACTACACTCCAACCTGGGTGACAGAGCAAGACTCTGCCTCTATAAAAAAGGAGGAGGAGAGGGAGGAGGAGGAAGAAGAAGAAGGAAGGAAATGGAGCATATTTATCCACTGAAGCATATTTATCCACAAGAGCATATTTATCCACTAAAAATGAAAAATGCCGAATCATTCAGTTTTAATGGGTGGCACATCTCTAGGTCTTGAAGTTCTACTGGGAAACAGAAACTAAGAGCTTGTGATGAAAATATGAGCCTAATTTAACGGCAAATCTGCAGGGGAAAAAAAAGCCCAAACAATTTCAGTGTGCAAAATGAAATCTGTTTTGTTTCCACATTAAGAATGGGAAATATAGTTCATTGAAACCCGAACTGTCACATTGCAAAGGAAAACCTTAATGGGTATATCAAGCATCTGCCACAGTCACAGAAAAAGCTGAAACAACCAATAGTGTGCCTAATTTTTAATCAATGTATTTACTCCATGTGGACTTCTGTAATTCTACCAGCATGTAATGGTTTGATGTATGATATGGAATTGTTGGATGATATCTAACAATTTCATTTAGTGCTTTCTAGATGCAAAAGCTGCTATATTATTTATTTCACAATTATTCTTTGATCTAACAAATGTGTTAGTTATTTTTCTGATTTCTATTTGTCTTTTTAAATTTTCTTCTGTTTCTAAGTGCCAAAGATTTAAAATTGGCATTCCATGAAAGGCAAGGGAATTCAACGGAACTTTTCAAAATTTCTTTTCATCAATTCTGTCCTCAGTTTTTTCTTCTTCTCTTTCTATTATTTTAATAAAGACTGCCTTGGCTTGACAGCTGATTTCACTTCCTTGGACTTGAATCTATCTAAGCAAACAACTCCAATGATTTCAACATCTCTCATCTTCCGACAATTGGCCCTTATCCCTGACTTATTGAAATTACTCATGCATGATTGAGTTTATCCACCCATGTGCATGATCAGTCAATTGTCACATGTTGGAGGGCTTCAGAGGTGTGTGTCTGAAAGAGTAACTTTTCTCTGCAGAAAAAGTACCAAGGCCACTGGCAAGCATGCACCTAATGAACGTTCTCTAATGTGGATAAGTTAACAGAGAACTTAACCCACAGACCTCTGGATTCTGCATTGTTAGGTAGGACTATACAGCTATGGATTCATCCATTGTCATCTGATAAAACTGTAAATGTGAATCCAAGTGTAGTTCCTCTCTATGTGTTGGTCTCTGCTACCAAATCAAAGCAGAAATTTGTGAACTTTACTTGAATCACTAGAGCAAAAGGAAGGCTTTATTTGTGAATTCTCTCCTGGGCTTTAGCTGGAAATCAAGCAAGCAAGTTGTGTGATACCAAAAGAAAGAATGAGGTTAACTTTTTTTTTTTTTTTTTTTTGAGACAGAGTCTCACTCGGTTGTCCAAGGTGGAGTGCAGTGGTGCAATCTCAGCTCACTGAAGCCTTGACCTCCCCTACTCAGGCAATCCTCCCACCTCAGCCTCCCGAGTAGCTGGGTCTACAGGCACGCATCACCATATTTGGCTAATTTTTTGTACTTTGTGAAGAAATGGGGTTTTGCCACGTTACCCAGGCTGGTCTGGAACTCTTGGGCTCAAGAGATCCTCCTGACTCAACCTCCCAAAGTTCTGGGATTACAGGCGTGAGCCTCAGTGCCTGGACTAAGCATGGTGATTTTCTATTACTGGATTGGTTAGTTGGTTGGTTGCATAATATAATGTCAGATTACAAAAAATAAAAAAACTCCTGCCTGGTTGGTTTTATTAAAAAATAAAATAAAATCTCAGTATTACCTCTTTTGATATTCATACTTTTGTATATAAATAAAGACCCCATCATGAAATTTGAGTAAGAAGTAAACCCTGGTTATAAGACACTTCATTTGGGGAGTCATTTATTTGTTTTTTGTTTTTTGTTTTGTTTTGTTTTGTTTGAGACAGAGTCTCACTCTGTCGCCCAGGCTGGAGTGCAGTGGCTCGATCTCAGCTCACTGTAAGCTCCACCTCCTGGGTTCACGCCATTCTCCTGCCTCAGCCTCCCGAGTAGCTGGGACTACAGGTGCCCGCCACCACGCCCGGCTATTTTTTTGTATTTTTTAGTAGAGACGGGGTTTCACTCCGTTGTAGGATGGTCGATCTCCTGACCTCGTGATCCACCCCATTACCTCATTTTCAGTCATTTATTACTGTAGCTAAACTTAGCCCTATTAATAGATGCAGCATTTACAGGCAACTCATACAGGAAAATGTATGCCCAGCATTCCCCAAAGGAATGCGCCAAAGTAACACAGTGGGGCCAGGCAGCATGGTGGCTCAGCACAGGCTCCCAGCACTTTGGGAGGCAGTGAGTGGATCACAAGGTCAGGATATGAGAGACCATCCTGGCTGCTGCAGTGGGCTCCCGTGCTTTACTAAAATACAAAAAAAAAAAATTAGCCGGGTGTGATGGCGAGAGCAGCCTGTAGTCCCAGCTGGGAAGCCTGAAGAGCAGGACAAGCGAACCCAGAGTGAGCTTGCAATGAGCGAGATGATGCCACCTCCAGCCCTGGAAAGGCAACAAGCCCGAAGCTCAGGCTCAAAAAAAAAGTAGCACATTGAGCCTTTTTTATCATCAGGTATAAAATAGAATTTGCTACCAGTTTAAAATTCTTTATTCAGAACTGCTAGAAGAATGTCCCCTCCACCCTCCTTCCACTGGTTTCTGGTTTCTGGTTTCCTGGTTTCCTGGTTTCCTGGTCCACTGGTTTCGTTCCTCCATTCGTTCCGTCGGTCTGGCTGTCCGTTTGTGATCAGTCAGATAAAATCAATGTCAGGCCCCATTGGGGCCTAAATCATCCTTCATGTCGTTCGTGATCAGGTGTCATTCATCTTTCAAGACTCGTCCATTGTTTGGATCATAAGTTAAATTATAAATACATCAAAGTCATCCTGAACAATTTTTATTAAAAAGTCCATTATGCAAGTGAAACAGATAAATAGGTGTAATTCAAAGGAAATATGAATAAGAGGAATTCATAAAAAGAAAAAGTCAGGGATTTGGTCTTCTTTTATCTACTTGCCTAAACTCCCCACAGACTATTTCAAGGGAAATCCAAGACATCAAAAGGGAGAATGTATTCTTCTCAGCATGAATGCATTTGATTTGTAAAATAAGGAAAAATGATTCCAACTTCACTGGATCATTATGAAAATAAAATTTCAAAAATTAATGAGAAGTTCCTTATATTATAATCCATTATTTTTTAAATGCAATTGTAAATCCCAAACTTCAAGGAATTCAGAGAGTTTTGTCTTCACTTCTCCCAATAGCTAATTTGGGTATGTCTTTTGTGCATAGGAATCATTTATCCACACAAACATATGCTTAAATGTACACATCAGAAAATGGGGCAAAGAGCTTCTAATTTCCCACCACCTCCCCTTTGGTGTGTTCTAAGAGCCACATGAACCCTGAGTGTGCTGTTTCTTTCTGGTTCATTCTTTTTGGATTGCACAGGAAGCACACCCTGCACTGGCGCATTGGGGTTTCTCTTTGTCAGGCATCTAGCAAAGGTGTGATTTTAAAAGGAACTAGGCAGAGAAGAGAACGTTGGTTGACAAGTTCGAATTATTTGTTTATGTAAATAAAAGATAACAACAGTGGCACCCCTGAAGATATATATTGATGGTGACAGCCTCACATGCAACAGTAGAGCATGGGTGTCTTACATCCCGGCAGTAGAGGGGCATGCTCTTATTTATAAGGAATAAAGACTTTCTTGCATGTTAGAATGTTCCAGTGACAAGTGGAGCTGGATTCAAATCCAGCTGTCACAGGCTAGAGAACCCTGAATATGACAGTGGGCAAGGAACTCTTCACATGGTAAAGCAGAGAGAGATGAAATATAGATGATTGATAGATAGATAGATAGATAGATAGATAGATAGATAGATAGATGATATATAATAGATAAATAGATGATAGATACATAGATAAATTAAATAGATAAGTGGAAGATAGATAGATAGATAGATAGATAGATAGATAGATAGATAGAAGGAACAGATGATTGATAGATAGGCTAGGTAGATATAAGATAGATACATGTGATGGATAATATTAATAGATGGGTAGATGGATACATAGATAGATGGATACATAGATAGTAGAATAGATACCTGATGATACATAGATACATACATATTATGATAGAATAGACAGCTAAAATACCTGATAGATACATGGTTGATAGAAAGAGATACTATACATAGAAGATTATAATGGTGATGAAGAGAGATAAATGATAGGTAAATAATAGAGATGAAGATAGATAACAGAAACATATTAGGATACATACACGATGATAGATACATACATACATAGATGACAGAATATATAGATGAGATTGATAAGATACATGATAGATAATTGGCAGAAATAGAGAGATAGTATACATAGAAGATTATGATGATAATAAAGATAGATGATAGAGATAGATAAAAAATAGAGAGCTAGATAAGATTCATGATGAATATATAGGTAGACTGATAGATGAGAAAGATAAAATAACATGATGATGAAGATAGATATATGATAGGTAGATAAAAGAAATAGATAATAGATTAGGTAGACAGATGATAGATAGATAGATAGATAGAGAAATAACTCTGCCTAGAAGTCTGCCGTGGGTCACTTGAGGGAATATCAGTTAAAGTGTAGTACGAGCATGCTCGGCACAAAGCCACTATTGAAATTTTATCTATATTTCGCCTTTTCTTCCCCAACTTCTCATATATCTGTTAATTCAGTAAGTCCCATTGGTAATCCATGTTTGCTTTTGAGGAGTAAATGTACCATGAACAACACATAAGTTTTTTAAGTGTGTTAGTATGACATATTCTGCATTTCTCCTAAATAACAAGAACTCAGAAAAATCTTACCACGAAGAGATAATTCCATTCTGCAGAAGAGTGGATATTTATTTTCCTGAACATTTTCCCCGGTGCATTATGGCCACCAATGAACTGAAGGAGGAGACTAAAAGCTCATAAACTCAAGAGTCACAGACGCTACTTTCTTAATAAAGCTTTAAAGTTAAAGAGCTTGTCACAGACAATAAGCACCCTTAGGTAAGAACAGTTGCAAAGCACGAGGGTTTAAAGGCATCCCTCTAAGCTAAGCCCATGGAATCTGTTTGTAGGATTGTGTTTTGTTTGAGAACCTTCTCCATGAGATGCTGGGCCATTCTCCATTAAATATTGCAAAAATCTTTTATGGGAAGCTACAGCATGTTCTGTCTGTCACCTGCTCATTTATTTTAGAAAAATAATCTTGAGCGGGGATCGAAGGGCTATTTGTACACCCAATTCATTCACAGTAATCAAAAGATGGAAGCAAACCAAGTGCCCATTGTCGAATGAATGGATAAACAAAATGTGATGTGTTCATGCAAGGGAATATTATTCAACCTTAAAAAGGAAGGAAATTCTGACACCTGCTATGGCATGGATGAACCTTGAGGACATTACACTGAGTGCAATTAGCCAGTCACAAACAGGTAAATACTGTATAGTCTCACTTATACAACATCCCTGGAGTTGTCAACCCCATAGATAAAGAAAGCAGGATGGTGGGTGCCAGGGTTAGAGGAAGAGGGATAGGGAGTTAGTGTTTAATGCGGACAGGGTTTCAGTTTGGGAAGATGAAGCCATTCTGGAGGTGGATGGTGGTGATGGTTACACAATGTGAATGTACTTAATGCCAGTGAAGTGTACACTTAAAAATGATTAAAATGGTAAATTTCGTGTTACATATAATTTACCCCAGAAATCAAATTAAGGGATCTGCATCAACTCCAGATTCTAGGCCGATAGTGAGTACCTTGAATGTTTTAGTTGTTATCATTACTCACCAGATAAAATGCTGAAGAGTTTGTGTTAATGGATACCTTAGAGATCATTTTTAAACCCTTAAACTCCTTGAAGATGGTAAATGAGAGATGACATCTATACACAGTGGCTTTTTATAGAGTGGAATGTTATATAGAGTGATGTCATCTTTGTAACATGACTTGTAGAGTTTTTTCTTTCCTGCAATATCCTCAGGCTTGTGTTTAAATATAAATGTACAAGCTTTCGCTCAGCTTGCTAAATGAGAAAGGTTTTTTCCTTAAAGGGGCCTCTTCTCCATTTGCTATGGTGGAAATTTTGTATCTGTAGATAAGGTATTTTTATGCTAAAAAATGGAAATCTGCTTAACAGCAATAATGAGTAAGTAGCCTACATTTTCGTATTTATGCCAACATATGTTTTACATGCATTGACATGAATTGTTTTTTTTTTTTCCTTTTCCTCTGGAAGATGCCATCATTTCATCTGGCTTTATTCTCTACTTTTTACAAATAAAACTTAGGTTGTCTATTTTTCTGACATATTCCTGCTTTCCAAATCATGAATCCTTCCACATTTTCTAAATAACTTTAATGTTTAATTTATTTCTTTTTTCATAAACCTCTCTAAGAGCATTATATGTTGGAAGAAAAATAAACTAATCCCCAAGACTTCCACTCTCCTCCTGCAAAGCCATTTTTCAGCATCCTTCACTCATCCTTTTTTGTAAATCTTAAATTGGGGAACTTGTGAGTGCTAAGTGCATCAATCCACATTCTTACTTCAATTCTTCCAACAGCTATACACACTATTGGATTTTAAAAATCATTTTTAAAGGAGAGGGACTTTCTAAGAACAGATGGGTGACTGTTAGGAAGAACCAACAACCCCTTTGAAAAAGAAAGATGACAGATGGACTATTAGTTTTTTGTCCTACAGGTACACCATATCCTTGTCTGACTTGCTTTTAAAACCACCCTATAACAAGCACCTGGAAAGCGGTAAGGCCCAGGATCACAGTCCTTGTCTGCAAGGCTGCAGAGTCCCCCAAAAAGCATTAGCATGGATTATTGACAATGGAGCCATCAAGTCTTTGTTTTAGAGTGGATTTGCTCAGCCAGAGTTCTGGATGTTCTGAAGTACTTGGACAAATATTTCCAAAAGGAAAGTTGTCCAGAGCGAACCGTGTTTTTGTTTTTTTCTAATGTATAATGAGTTCCATTTTGCTGGCTTTCTTTTGATTATTAGACAGATAATGATGCCCTGAAGAGCAGCTACCAGCAACCTGCGCATCTCAGCCAGCAAGAAATTATATGTGGACTGTACTCTGGACTGGACTTTGCAATTTTGCTAGAGTTCTAGGAAGCTATTTTAGACAGGGCACAGGTCCCTTCCTGGAATATATATTGCTATTCTCCTAGAGGGACCTTCCTTCCCACTTCTCCGCCTTTCTCTTGCAGAATCAATGCAAGAAAATCCAGTGAGCTTAGAGACCACCTTAAGCATGGAAAATGTGGATGCAGCTTGAACCACAGCATTAGCGGTCTCAAATACTTTAACAGTCTCTAGCTCTGCAATATCTAAAATGCCAACTCTGTAACCCGGCAGCCCTAATTGTGAGCATGTGTGTCCACTGAAAACAAACACTGCCTTGTTTTTGGTTTTTGTTTTCTCCATTGCTATGCAGGGTCTCATACTCCCATGACAGTCTGTGCTTTTGCTCTTCTAATGGAGCAAACACTCTTTCCATTTGCTCCACAACGAAGTGTTTCAAAGACAAAGCTTTATTAAAAGCTAGATTGGGGTCAGTGTGATAGAAATTGGGGGACATACTAAGAGAGAAGTTTCAGGGACTCCAACGCCGTCTCCTGTTTGCTTCCCTCGTCATTAGAATTGCAGTACCTATCGGCCCCTGAAACGCTGCCTGATTGTGTTTGCTTTCCCTGATTGGATGCAAAATGAAAAACCTTCTTTCTCCATGGACCGGCTGCTCTCTCCTCTAATCGCCTGCATGCATTGAATCCCAATTACAGGCTCGGAGCCTGATGAATTGACTTCAAGAATATTAATTTAATGCTTGAAATGTCAGCAAATAGAGTGGAGGTATTATTCCAGGCCCAGCTTCTTGAAATCTCCATTTGATAGATTGTTTTTAAGGCAGCCTCTGCATGGGAACACCAACTCCATAAGGCACCGTGAAGCCATCTAACAAAGCAAGTGGAGTGCACCCGAACTTTGAAAGCTCAGCCTCTGCTAAGTGGTTGCATGATTTAGAATCATCAGGCAAAGGGCGAGACAATCTAGAGTCTAGAAAATGTTGGTGGATGTCTTCATGATTTCGGGAAGCCTTTTCAATATGAGCTCTGCTTTGCTTTTTTAAGATATTTTATTTATTTTATTTTTTTAGGGAGTAAAAGACACATTGTTTTATTGCATAGGGTCTCTGGTTATAATGCAGATCCCAGAACTAAGTTGCAATGCCATAGGCATATCTAGAAATGTGAGGTCACATCCATTGATATCACATGCACTTGCAGCTCCCTGTTGGGCTCACAAAACAATACCCCACAGTGCAGGCCTCCGCAGCAGCCTCAGGAGCCTATGTTTCTCTCTGATCATCTCCCGCCTCCTGTCTCTCAGTCCCATCCTCCCCCGAGGCACCACAGAAACTAGAATCCCTCTTTCCCAAGGCGGGTCACAGAAACCAGAACCCATTTTCCCCAACGTGAGCCTTAAAACCTAAAAATCGGAAGCTAAGTTTCCCTCTATCCTATCTGTATAGAGACCGGCCATAAAGAAATTCCCTGACCTACCTTGTTTAAGACCTACCCTGTCCTAAGACCCCCAACTCCAGAGAGGATCGTGCCCCACACCCAGAAGGAGGGAGCGCTGCTCAGAAAGGCCAGAAGAATCTAGACAGACAGGCCTGGCTGGGTTTCCACACTCCGTCCATTAGCATTGGATCAGGTCCTTTTTGTCCAACCCTGTTTCTACACGGCTGCCCATACTTTGTTGAACCAAAGCATAAAAATGGACAGCTTCCCCTGTATCTTTAAGTCTTCATTCTAAAGGCTCCTATGTATACATGTTAATAAAATTTGTATCCAATTAATCTGCCTCTTGCAAGTTGGTTTTTCAGTAAACCTTTCAAGGGTTAAGGGGAAAGCTCTCCTTTGCCTTATACATCCCGATGGTCTCTTATGAATATACATAACTTCAGCTTTTAGATTTGGGGGTCCATGTGCAGGTTTGTTACCTGGGTATATTGCATGATGCTGAGGTTTGGGGTGTGAAAGACCCTGTCATCCAGGTAGCGAGCATAGATAGCACCCAATAGGTAGTTTTTCAGCCCATGACCCACTTCCTCTTTCCCCACTCTAGGAGTCCTCAGTGTCTATTGTTTTCATCTTTCTGTCTATGAGTACCCATTGTTTAGCTCCCACTTATAAGTGAGAAACATGGTATTTGATTTTCTGTTCCTGCATTAATTCAGTTAGGATAATGGCCTCCAGTTGCATCCATGTTGCTGCAAAGGACATGATTTCGCTCTTCTTTGTGGCTGCATAGTATTCCATGGTGTATATGTGTCACATTTTCTTTATCCAGTCCACCATTGAGCCCACAAGGGCTCCTAGGTTGATTCCTTGTCTCTGCTATTGTGAATAGGGTTACTATAAACATACAACTGCATGTGTCTTTTTGGTAGAACGATTTCTTTTCCTCTGGTTATACACCCAGTAATGGGATTGCCTGGTCCAATAGTAGTTCTGTTTTAAGTTTGTTGGTCCCCACAATCTCTAATCTTTAGCTTAGACCTTTACGTATTACAGTTTCATCTGCTGGAAATGTCCTTTCTTAGAAACTTCGTCTCCTCCTTGCTAACTTAGATCCTGAGAATTCTCATCCTATAATCCCTTTTCAGGTATACTTGCCCTGTTGATGTCTGGAAACACTTACATATCCCTTATGGGCTCTAGATCAACTTGTTAACACCCTAAAACATATCATACAACATGGAGACACTAGATGGCCAATTTGCTCACAGCTGAACTCCAGTTCTGACACCTGTAGGTGCTGCATACGTTTGCATGAATAAATAGGGGCACATGTAGCGATGTATAGAGACACACATGCACCTGTGCCAAAGGCTGACTTTTGTCAGCTGAGGACTCTCCTGGTTCATTCTCTCTGATGGAAAATAATGTTCCATTTTCTAGGTATATGTGTCGTCTGCATGCTTCAGTTTCATTTCATCTATCTTGATTTGCTTCTTGTTCTGCCCCAGGAAAGGCACAATGCCATAGTACTGTTCAAAGGACTTTGTGTGTATTAATATTGTCCACAAGGACTGTTGTCACCACTTATTAAGAAATGAAAATAGGCTGGGTGCAGTGACTCACACCTGTAATCTCAGCATTTTGGGAGGCCAAGGCAGAGGGATCACTTGAGCTCAAGAGTACTAAATGAGCCTGGGCACCTGTCTCTACAAAAAAAAATACAAAAATTAGGCAGGGAGCTGAGGTGGGAGGATCACTGAAGCCCAGGAGTTCAAGGCTGCAGTGAGCCTTCATGACCGCGTTAACCGCTAACTGAAACTGTACCACCAAGATGATCCGTCCCAAAACATTTGATGTGATGATGTCGTGATAAATGATGATGATGATGATGATGATGAATGATGTGATGATGGTACGATGATGATGGAATGATGATGATGAAATGATGATGATGCAATGCAAAATGGTACGCATTATGATGATGATATGATGAATGAAATGATGATGATGATGTGAACATGACGGTTGTACGAATGAATGGACACGAACGGAAACAGATGATGATGGAAATGGCGATGGTACGCAATGATGGAATGGCAATGATAGACAAAGATGATGACGGAGGGAGGGAAGGAAGAAAGGAAGGAAGGAAAGAAGGAAGGAAAGAAGGAAGGAAGGAAGGAAGGAAGGAAGGAAGGAAGGAAGGAAGGAAGGGAGGGAGGAAAGAAAGAAGGAAGGAAGGAAAGGGTAGGGGAGGGGAGGGAGAAAGAAAAGAAAAGAGAAAAGAAAAATGAAAATAGAAGTATGCACAAAGCAGCACATTTTATTTCCTTTAACTTCTGTTTGGTTCCCCCAGAAATTTCCCCAAATTCTCTCTTTGGCATGATGTGTCCAAGGTCCCCAAATCTGCCCTCCGATTCCACGATTTGCTAGGAAGACTCACAAAACTCAGAGAAGCTGTGACCCTCATGGTGGTAACTTATTATGGGGAAAGAAAGCAGACTAAATTCTGCAGAAATATCTCCTTACTCATTTCCATAATGATTGTACCAGTCTACAGTTCTACAAACAGTACTTCAAGGTTCCCTTTTCTCCACATCTTTGTCACATCTTGTATTCTTTTTAATAGCCATCCTAACAGGTGTGAGGTGGTATCTTTGTGGTTTAGTTTTGCATTTCCCTATTGGTTAGTGATGTTGAGCACCTTTCCATGTATCTGTTAGAATATATCAAATCATCACATCACACACCTTAAATTTATACAACTTGGGAGGCTGAGGCAGGTAGATTCCTTGAACCCAGGTGTCTCAGACTAGCATGGGCAACATGGCAAAACCTCGTCTCAACAAAAAATATAAAAATTAGCCACCCCGGCATGGTGGCTTGTGCCTGTAGCCCCAGTTACTTGAGAGGCTAAGGTGGGAGGATTGCTTGAGCCCAGGAGATGAAGGTTGCAGTGAGCCAAGATTGTGCCACCGCACTCTAGCCTGGGTGACAGAGCCAGACCCTGTCTCAAAAAAAAAAAAAAAAAAATTACACAACTTTGTTAACTATACTACAATTAAGCTAGAAAAAAAATTTTTCAAAAATAATTGAATGTTGAACTTGATGATAGTATTGCAAAATAAATAAATATAATTAAATGTTTCACAAATTTGCAAAGGTAAAAGATACATCTGGCAAAGTTCAGGAGAGCCCAGACAAGAGTTTTCAGTCCTTGTCTTCCAGCAGAGTCAGAAGGACAGCACTGAATTATTCCAGCAACAGTGTGAGGCAACACAAATAGAATGATGTCAAAGAGGGAGGCTCACTGGAGCCTTGGTGTCTAGAGTTTTTACAAGGGAGGCAGACTCATAGGTGTGAAGCACTTGCAAGCCTTACCTTGGTTATTAATGTCCCAGTTTGCTCACCCAGATGTCAAACTAATATAGCATGACCCACCACCTCAGGAAAACAAAAATATATGGATTCACCTTCAATCATGTTGTTAGTACAAACTACCTGACATGACCCCAGACCCTCATCATAGAGGATATACCTTGGCTTATAGGTTATCACACAGAAGCTGTTCAAGTCTTTTCTTTGGCCCATGGAGGGTTGGACCACCCGAAATCTCCTGCATTCACCCTTAACTATATCCATGCCTACTTGCAAATAAGAACTACCCAAGCATGTGGAACCTACAGGTGCCACAAAAGTCCATTTGAAACTATCTAGGATTTTAGAAGTTACTCATTGAATTCCAAAACTGAACAGTTGGAAGGCATGAGTCACCCCAAGACCATTCAAACTCATCTGTTTTTTTCCCACTGAGTTCTTTGCTCCTAAATCCTAGTTTCAAAATAATATCTGTTCTCCAAAGCCAATGAGCCCTCAAAAGTTCTTGTTTATGCCAACATTTGAAGATAACTTTGTATTACAACTGTTTGAAATTGGAAGGCTTTACTTATATGGCCCAGGGGATGCAATTGAGTTAACTTTAAGCTAATCCGACCCTTTGAAGAGTATCCTGGCCAAGAACCTCAATTATATCTTATTCAAAACAGCTGTTGGCAAAACACAATCATAAAACCATCTGGTTTGCAAGAGTTTATTATGTAAACTTAGAGGCTTCCATGATTTTTAAGGCCATCAGTCCCCCTTGGAAGAGATTCTCTTCCATTGTTTAAGAATATCAAAGTACAACTCCTTCAAGGGACTGTTCTCCCTACAAGCTATTGGGGCCATCAAACCTAGTGAGGCATTTTATTGCATTGGTGTTTCTCCAGGACACACATGCTTTATTGTCATCTTTCATAAAGAACTCCTGCAGGCAATGTTAAAAAGTAAGTATCTAATAAAAGTTAGCAATGAGGCTTTGTAAAACTGATGATAGCTAAAAGATAAAAAAGGAAAGAGAGAGGTAGAACAGAAGAGAAATAGGAGTTTTGATTTTCCAGGGTATCATTTAAAATTAGAATCGAAGAGAAAGGACAAAGAAGTGCTTGGATCTCAACTGGGGCACCCCTTCCCTACTAACCAAAACAAACCAGTTGTGGGACTTCAGTGTCCAGGTCTAAGGCAGTTGATTTGCAGGACTTAGTGTCAAAACCTCAGACAAGGATGTCAGAAAAATCCACAGTGTTTGGCCACACTGGTACAGGGGCATTTATCCGACAAACAATTTTGAAGACTTGTTAGAAGCCAAGCACTGGATGTATTGTTGACAATACTAAAATCACTGAGACTCAGTCCTGTCTATAGGCAGCTCACCTGTCAGTAAATAAGAATAGATAAATAAATAAATAAATAATTTTTTAAACTAGGTTGTAGAATAAAGACGAGGAGTATAAAGTAGGTGTATTAGTCGGTTCTCACTCTGCTAATAAAGACATACCTGTGATTGGGTAGCTTATAAAGAAAAAGAAAATTAAAGGACTCACAGTTTCACATGGCTGGTGAGGCTCACAATCATGGCAGAAAGCAAAGGAGGAGCAAAGGCACGTCTTACATGGCAGCAGGCAAGAGAGAATGAGAACTAAGTAAAAGGGGAAACCCCTTATAAAATCATCAGCTCTCATGAGATTTATTCACTACCATGAGAACAGTATGGGGGAAACTGCCCCCATGATTTAATGATCTCCCACTGGGTCCCTCCCACAACAGGTGGGAATTAGGGGAACTACAATTCAAGATGAGATTTGGGTGGGGACACGGCCAAACCATATCAGTAGGTAATCATTATATTGAAAGGCATAGTGCCACAAGAAAGATGTTTTAATAAATAACTGGCCCAAAGTAGAACTGATCTCAGAATACAGTTTCAGGCTGGGAATAGTGGCTCACACCTGTCATCCCAGCACTTTGGGAGACCAAGGTGGATAGATCACTTGAGTTCAGGAGTTCAAGACCAGCCTGGACCACATGGAGAAACCCCATCTCTACCAAAAATACAGAAATTAGCTCAGCATGTTGGTACACACCTGTAGTCCCAGCTACTTGGGAGACTGAGGCGGGAGGATGGCTTGAGCCCAGCAGAAAATCAGGGCTGCACTGAGCTGTGATGGTGCCACTGCACTCCAGCCTGGGCAACAGTGTGAGACCCTGGCTCAAAAAACAAAACAACAACAACAACAAAAAGAATATAGTTTCAATAGTGACGGCGCAATTGATTTCTTCAATAGACCAAATTGCTTGCTTGCTGCTCTTTCAATTCCTCCTTAGCCTTACTTACTATGCTGGGGAGAGGAACACGGAGAAATAAATGTGTTATTTCTTCATCAATTACATCCCTTGGCATAGTATAGCAGTTTCTGATTGTGCTGTAACAAATTATCACAAACGTTGTGGCTTAACACAACAAAGTTTATTCACTTTTAGTTCTGGAAGTAGCAGTCTGAGATCAAGGTGTAGGCAGGGTTGTGCTCCCTCTGGAGGCTCTAAGGGAGGATCCTTCCTGCCTCTCCCAGCTCCTGGGGGATCCAGGCATCCCTGGACTTGTGGCTGCATAACTGATGTCTCTGCCTCAGTCTCCATGTGGCCTTTCCTCTGTGACTGTGTCTCCTCTTGTCTTTTAGAAGGACACCTATCGTTGCATTTAGGACTCACTCTAATGCAAAATAACTTCTTCTCAAGATCTTTTACTTAATTGTATTTCCAAAGACCCTCTCTCTCTCCAAATAAGATCCCATCTGAGGTTCCAGGGGATAAGATGAGGACACACTCCACCACAGCAGGGACAATGTCATATTTCCCTTTCCATCGCATTCCTCACTCACGCTTTTTAGTAGACTTCTACTGAGTACCCAGGGTGTAAAAACAAAGGCCGAGCAAATAGAGATATCACCTATACTTCTTTGGAACTTACAGTTGAGCCCTGGAGGTTCACTCCTAGAATATAATCACACACATAACCATAGGATTACAACAGTGAGGGAAAAGATGAAGGAAAATCAAGACTACATGATAGGAACACAGAGAGGGGACCTAGCCCAGGTCTGAGGAGTCAGGAGGTGAGGTCTTCCCTAACAGATTGTACTTTGTGGTCAATTCTATAGGAAGAATAAAAATTAACTCTGCAAAGACAGAAGGAGAGGAGGATTCGGCAAAGAAAGTCTCCTGTTCAGAGAGAGAGAGCTTGATTTTTTCCTATGCAGAGAAAGAGCTTGATGTGTTTTTGAGGAATTATAAGGAGAAGACCAGGGAGGGTGAGAGTAGACACCAAGATGACACTTGGGAGTTGACCACACCCTGGGCTTTCTCCAGGGCTCCATCATGGGGATGGTGCAGAGGACTGGAAGACGCCACCCTGCTGAATAGACTTTCCTGGCTCTGAAAATTTACCTGTATTAGGGACAGACATTACATGTAGGACATGTTTATTCACTGTCCAAAGGTTAGCTTTTAAAGGGGAGTTATTAAAAAGCTCACTGGTCAGGATCGTTCACGTTGATAGAGTCACTTTTTACAAGTGCATTTGATGTTGACGATATAGTGACTGGGGCCTTTTCACTAGACTTCTGTGACTACAAACTACTTTAATATAAGGTAATTAAATAGTATATTATCATAGAGTAACTAATTCATTGCAAATGACTTATGGAGAACAGGTGATACTCATAATAATATACATAAGATAGTATATATAATAAACAATAAGTGACACATAATAATATCCTGCATAATAGATGAGTAAAATGCATAATAATCAATATAAGATATGCAAAATTAATATTATATACTATATTTTAATATAGTATAACAATTATTTGTATATATTAGTATATAATTACAATTATTGGTGTATATATTTATAATTGTTAGTATATATTACATAACATATATTATATGTCAATATATAATATACTAATAATTATAATTAATACAGTATATATAAACATATAATATATTATAATAATTATAATTAATACAGTATATATTAATATATAATATATTATAATAATTATAATTAATACAGTATATATTACTATATAATATATTATATATGCCAACAATTATAATTAATATAGTATATAATATATAATATAATATATATTAGGAATTATTTGCAAGTAACAATAAGAATAAGTGATACTCCTGACAATATAAAACTAACACAATATAATAAAAACATGATAATTTATAAATGCATAATATACAAATACTATATACTATAACATGATTAATTAATATATAAATATATATGAGTTAATATATCATGAAATAGCTGTGCAACTTATTTATTACAAATAAGTTATATTTATGATATATAAAAGGAATAAACTGCAGCATACACAAAAATTGAGATATGTTAAAAATATGTAATGTAATAGAAAATATAATTATTCTATTCGATAGACATTAAAATAACTGATAACTATAATAATATATATTATAGTAAAATATATCAATATACTTACATGTAAATGCATAGGGTA
Source organism: Papio anubis (assembly GCF_008728515.1). Lineage (NCBI taxonomy): Eukaryota > Metazoa > Chordata > Mammalia > Primates > Cercopithecidae > Papio > Papio anubis. Next base: position 141,865,819 of record NC_044996.1, read on the forward strand.
TAATGTATAAATGATAGAATATAATAATAATTATTCACATCTGACATTAAGAACAACACTTTCTAAACAGTTTCTGTGCAACTGAGGCCTAATTTAAAAGAAATGAAGATTTCTCCCCAACTGCTTTCACAGTTTCCATATGCAGCATTTTGCTTCATCTTTCACTGATGCATTTTAGAAGAGCTTGAAAATATTACCCAAGGAATACAGCAACAGTAGTCTATAAAGCTCCTAAAACTATGTTGGTAATAATATCATAGAAAATATAAAACCCCACAATGGCATAAATTCAAATCTGTTTATCTCTCTTTTGGGAAAATAATCTCAACTGATCTTTGCAACACAATCTGCCCCTTCCCATGTAGTGAGTTACCTCCTATGTATGACACGTCACTGGGTCACAAGTATGGATTGACTTTACAACAAAAACACCTGCCCAAGGTGTTTGACTTGATAAGGTGCTGCAGCCAGATACAACACTGTAAAAACTGAATGATGCACCTCTCTGGAAACTGTCAAGATAGCCAGGGAGATGAGCACAAATTGGAACTGCCTAAGCCAGCCACGGTGGAGATTAACAGCTGTGCACTCCAGCAGCTTTTCAGGTTTCCTTGAGTGTAAATCAAAGGAAGTTCCTCCTCTGATGACCCACCAGCTTCTTATTCTCCACCAAGAGCATTCAGTATGATCTAATCTCAATGGAGCCATTTTCGAGAGGCAGCTCATAGCCAGGACTGTCTCAAAGCCTAAAAGATGTTGGTGGGTTACCATGAGCCCAACTCTATTGTATTGATAGGCGATCCTCCCATGCTGGCTTTGAGCCAACAGCAACAGTTTGCTTATGGAAATGCTAAGAGAGCTCACTCTGATGGGTACCACCCTCAGGTAAAATCTCCCTGCTTGTCAGGCTGCATCTTAAAATGTAGGGTGCGCTACTGTCTCAACCCTGCAGTTATGCCTCTGGCTGTCTGACTAGTAGCATCACTGCGAGTGAATCAAACTCAGACTCATACTATCCTTCTGCAGAGACCGACACCATGCACAGGTGGTAACCCCCAATTCTTTCAAAGTCATCATGGGGAAGAGTGATTCATTGTTTACTCTCTGGAGCTGTAATCTCCAGATCACATCATATGCATCCTGACAAGGTAACCCCACAGATTGGAGACCACCTTTCTAAACAGCATGCAAAATCTCCATGCCCTGTGAGAGTTAGAGGGTGATCCTAGCCCAGTGTCCCAGTAGTATCCCATCTGATCCATCAATCAAAGCTCATCTAATTTGTCCTTTTCTTCTTGCATTCTCTTTTTTTAACTCACATCACCAGCTTTGCTATCATTGTTTTCTTAGTACAGACAGAAATTCAGCATTTTCTTCCAGGCAATTTTAACCCTACCAGAAGTGGGCATGGAAAAGATGATTTCGGTCTTTCTAAGTTGAGCTTCTGTCTGCAATAGGAGCCATTCTCACTCTACCTTTGGTCTGTTCTTTTCCTGAATCTCGTCTTCGTGAATGTCATTTAAGAAACCAAGGCCCAATAATCCACCAGATCCTCGATCCTGAACATATGAACTATATCTACAATGCTGCTTAAAGCTATCCATGGGGAAAAATCACTAGTTTTAAATTGCAGCATCTGGTATCCCTTGAGAGGGAATGAAAAATAAAAATATTGCTCTAAAATGAAGCCGAGGAAATGACACTTACTTCCAAGTGCCAGAAAAAGGTGCCTTTCTCCACCAGAACCCAATCTTTCTGAGTAATGTGAAGGGTGGTAGAATTTTCCCTTTCATCCAGGATAAAGAAGAAGGCAGCAAGTCAAGTATTTTATTTCCATTAGCTCATCGTTCACAACTTCAGGTGGAGAATTAAGGACCTAAAAACTTAGACAAGGGACTAATATTCAAAATATATGATATGATCTTGCTGTGTCCCCACCCAAATCTCATGTTGAATTTCCACGTGTTGTGGGAGGGACCTGGAGGGAGGTAATTGAATCATGGGGGTAAGTGTTTCCCATGCTGTTCTTGTGACAGTGAATAAGTCTCACAAGATCTGATGGTTTTAAAAAGAGGAATTCCCCTGCATAAGCTCTCTCTCTTTGCCTGCTGCCATCCATGTAAGATGTAACTTGCTCTTCCTTGCCTTCTGCCATGATTGTAAGGCTTCCCCAGCCACATAGAACTGTAAGTCCAATTAAACCTCTTTCTTTTGTAAATTGCCCAGTCTCAGGTATGTCTTCATCAGCAGCATGAAAATGGACTAATACAATATACAAACAACAACAAAAGCAACAAAAACAATTTTATTAAAAAGTGGGCAAAAGACATGAAAAGACATTTTCCAAAAGAAGACATACAAATGGCCAACAGGCATATGAAAATATGTTCAACATTACTAATCATCAGAGAAATACAAATCAAAACCACAATGAGGTATCATCTTGCCCCAGTCCTAATGGCTACTATTAAAAAGTCAAAAATAATACATTTTGGTGAATATCCAGAGAAAAGGGAATGCTTATGCACTGCTGGCAGGAATGTAAATTAATACAATGTCTGTGGAAAACATTATGGACATTTCTCAAAGAACTAAAAATAGAACTACCAGTTGATCCAACAATCCCACTACTGGGTATCTACCCAAAGGAAAATAACTTATTCAATCAAAAAGATACCTGCACTCATATGCTTGTCATAGCACTATTCACAATAGCAAAGATATGGAATCAACCCAAGTGTCCATCAGTAGAGGATAGGACAAAGAAAATATGGTACATACACACCATGGAATACTACACAGCCATAAAAAAGAATGCAAACATGTCTTTTGCAGCTACATGGATGGAACAGGAAGTCATTATCTTAAATGAAGCAACTCAGACACAGAAAGACAAATACAGCATGTTCTCACTTATAAGTGGGAGCTAAGTAATGTGTGCACATGGACCTAGAGAGTGGATTAATAGGCACTGGAGACTCAGAAGAGTGGAGAGTTGAAGGGGGTGGGTGATGAGAAATTACTTGATAGGTGCAATGTACATCATTCAGATGATTGATTCCCTAAAAGCCCTGACTTCACCACTATGCAATCTATGCATGTAATAAAATTGCACTTGTACTCCCATACATTTATAAAAATAAAAATAAATAAATATAAGGCATATGTAGCATGCTTTCTTATTTTAATAAAAACTTAAATAATTGAAGAAGGAAAAGGAGGCTAATGCATTTTACTTTCTCCAAGCCCAGGAAGAATCACGTTTCTGGCCTCATTCCCTCTAGTGTTTTGCATCGATGGTAAACACACTGGCAAATCTGTTTCTCTCCTAGACACAGACTTTCCTCACCATTAGTAACCACCCCAGCTCCAAACCTCCCCATCTCTGTTCTGGATCAATAGTTGAATGATCTTTGGCACTCATCTTGATTGATAATCTAAACACCTCATGCCTGACCACATCAAACATCAAGATGTGTATTGAATATTGCTTTAAATGATAAAGGTTCACTTCCTACCACTTCTTTAACTATGCTTTATGAGTCTCTGTATTTGCACACTTACAGTTTGCACACTTGCTCTTAGGATTCTGGTAACCTAGAAGAATGAAGGCCAGCTCTCAAGTTTTAGTTCCTATCCTTGACAATATGCCCTAAACAGCATCCTCTTTGGGATAGAGCAGTCCTATAATTCCTAACAAATTTTAACGTAATGTTTAATTATATTTGTCTACACTGCTAGGATCAAAATCATGGGTAAGGAAACTTAAGATACACTGGCAGAGAGGACATTTACTTCTGATCATATAAGTCAGCATCATAAATTTATATGCCAAGTAGAATATACAACTCAAAGTTCTATAGGCATTTACCTTATGCTAGGCCATGTACTTTTAGTTTATTTATACAACAATAAATTGGGAATTTTGTTATCCCATTTCCAGGTAATAGACTAGAGCTCAGAAAGGCTTAGTAAAATTTCTAAGTTTGCACAGCTAGTAGAAGCCAAGTCTTATGGGGTTTTATTGGCCCTTAAGGTCTTATTGGCTCTTAACCACCACTCACTTCACTGATGAAAGTGCCAGAAAGCCATCATGGTTACCAAATCATGCGATGAAAAAAGAAATGACAACGCAATAGATTTCCATGAAGTAGATGAAACACATACTGCAGCAAAACCATCTGTTAGATTTTGTTAGTTAAATAAACCTCAAAATGAATCTGGCAGGAACATTTGCACCTATCCTAACCAAGTGTACACTTATATAAATTTATATTTTTTAATGCAAATTTGCATGTACAGGCTATGTTCATGCTCAGAGCAAGTCTACTTTTGGAGAGATTATTCTTATTTCTTATTATACTATGATTATCATCAATGAAAAGTCGAATCATCATTTAATGCATCATTTGCTATGTAAATTGTTTTTCACAGAGAGCTGTTTGCTTTGACCTTTCTGGGAGTTGTCATTTCAAACTCATGGTCATTTACATTTTTCACCTTTCAGGAAGGTGCATTGAGTAGTGCCTAGCTTGAGTGGCGCATTTCAAAACTATAGAAATATTGGCAGGGCAGCCCTGTGATCCTATGTATTTAAACTCTGCTGTCCTTATTTAAAGTTAGATTTAGAGGAGTCAGGAACTAACAGTCCCTATTGAAGAGGAGGGATGGATCCTGGGAATTCACCCTTCTTTGCTCCATGCTAAACTAGACCCATGGCCTTGAAGTCTTTTCTTCACAAACTCTATCAAAATTGGAGCATCAGCCCAATAGTTGAATGTTATTTTACTTATAGAAAGATCCCTGTGCTTTGGGTCAAATAGATTGTGCATGCTAGCAAGCTTACACCCAAACTAGAATGTCCAAAATAATAAAATGTGGAAGAATGAACAATATTTTAAAATTGCTCAAGACATAGTGTGTACATTAATTTAGATGTCCATGCTAAGTGTTAATGACCATAATTTCTTTATCAATTTAGATTAAAAGATGCATAGAAATTGACATTTTAATAACCACTACTCCTTGTCCCTCAGCTAACTGTGTAATTCTGAGTGTTCACCTTGCTCAGTAAACCACTGCCCAGAAGAGGGTCATGCTGAATCTACAGGTGAGGTCTCACCATTTCTGAATTGAGAAATGTTGGCGAGTACAATTGCATAGCTTAGCAAAAAAAAAAAAAAAACCATACACATATATAGGTGTATATATATACACACACACACACACACACAAACGCAATATTTATACATAAATTTGTCATGTCAGAAATTTTGAAGAAAATTAGTATTGATCCTAATTTATTTTGGTTTTCATAACTGTTACCCAAAATTTTATAGACCCTCCATTTGCCTGTGGTAATAAACAGTGTTATTCACATGCATGGAATACTTTACAGTTAGCAAAATGTTTTTCCAAATTCTTCTGCGAGCCTCAAAACAATCTCCAGGAACTTAAGGCAATGTCTTAGTCCATTCGTGCTATAGACAAATGCAAGAGACTGCATAATTCATAAATAAAAGAAGTTTATTCGGCTCTCACTTCTGCAGGCTGTACAAGAAGCATAGCACCAGCATCTGCTTCTGGTGAGGGTCTCAGGAAGTGTCCACACATGGCAGAAGGGGAGGGGAGCCAGCAAGTGCAGAGCACATAGTGAGGGAGGAAGCAAGAGAGAGAGGAGGTAGATGCCAGGCTCTTTTAACAATCAGCTCTTGCAGGAACTAACAGAATGAGAGCTCATTATTATGAGGATAGCACCAAACCATTTTTGAAGAATTCACTCCCATGACCCAAACATCTCCCACCAGGTCCCACCTCTAACACTGGGAAACAATTTCAACATGAGGTTTGGAGGGTGAAATATCTAAGCTATAGCAGGCAGGTATGCGTCTGTTAACCAAATCCTCTCAATGGGCTCTGTGCCAAATTCAGTAATAGTATCTCCTCTTCTTCTTCTACCGCGAGTGGATGCAGCCTGAAGCCCTCATCCAATGTAGATGTTGGTGCCATGCTTCCTGTTCAGCCTGCAGAAATGTGAGCTAAATCAACCTCTTTTTAAAAATAAGTTACTCAGCCTCAAGTATTCCTTTATAGCAACACAAATGAACTAAGACACTACCTCATGCTCCTGGCAGTTGCTGTGAGGCTCAAAGAATCTGGAAAAGCATTTTGCAAACTTTAAATTTCCTGTGGCTCTCATAACAAAGTAACACAAATTTCATGGCTTGGGACAACAGAAATGGGTTCTCTCAAGTTGTAGAGGTCAGTGCAAAGTTAAGGTATCAGCAGAACGATTCTCCCTCTGAAGGCTCTAGAAAAGATCCTTGGTGTTCCTTGGCTTGTAGATGCATTACTCCAATCTCTGTCTCTGCCATGACATGAACTTCTCCTCCGTGTGCCTGTGTTTACATCATTTTCCCTGTGATCATGTCTTTCTCAGGGTCTCTTCTCCTATTCACATTGGATTAAAGCCCAACCTAATGACTTTGTCTTAACTTGATGACATTTATAAAGACAAGATTTCCAAATAAGGTCACATTCTTAAGTACTGTGGGATTAGGACTTAAACATATCTTTTTCAGGCACACAATTCAACCCACAACAGATTTACACTTATTTTGTCCTCAACTGACCTCCTCCCCATTATTCACACTTCCATCTGTATGGATTTCCATGTTTCACAGGTCAAATTCTGTGATGTACATTTTAGTCACACCTTGCTTGCCATCTCAACCCACTGGCTTTTCTCATTCTTCTGTGTACATACTACAACCCAAATATTAACTCTCACATTTTATTCATCAGCAGGTAAGTGACCAGACATTGCAAAAATAAAATGATCCAACCAATATAATAGTTGTCTCCACAAATTTTTTACAGCAATTCCATGGGTGCTCATGAGAAATTCAAAGACCCTTTCCCCATGTTATGGGTTGAATTGTGTTCCCTAACACTGATATATTGAGATCCTAATCTATATGAGTCAGCTTGGGCTTCTATATTAAATTATCATAATCTGAGGGCTTAAACAACAGACACTTATTTCTTTTTTTATTATTATTCTTTAAGTTCTGAGATACAGGAGCAGAACATGTAGTTATACACGTGCCATGGTGGTTTGCTGCACCCATCAACCCATCACCTATATTAGGTATTTCTCCTAATGCTATCCCCCCCCAGCCACCTACCCCTCAACAGGCCCTGGTGTGTGATGTTCCCCTCCCTGTGTCCATGTGTTCTCATTGTTCAACTCCCAGTTATGAGTGAGAACATGCAGTGTTTGGTTTTCTGTTCCTGTGTTCGTTTGCTGAGAATGATGGTTTCCAGCTTCATCCATGTTCCTGCAAAGGACATGAACTCATCTTTTTTTATGGCTGCATAGTATTCAATGGAGCATATGTGTCACATTTTCTTTATCCAATCTATCATTGATGGACATTTGGGTTGATTCCAAGTCTTGGCTATTGTGAATGGTGCTGCAATAAGCATACGTGTGCATGTGTAACAGACACTTATTTCTTACAGTTCTGGAGGCTGGAAATTCAGCATCACAGCATGACAGATTTGGTTCCTGGTGAGGACTCACTTCCTGGTTTATAGGTGGTGCCTTCTCACTGTGTCCTCACATGGTGGAGAGAGGAGAGCTCTGATTTCTCTTCCTCTTTTTTTTTTCTTTCTTTCTTTTTTTTTTTTTTTTTTTTTTTGTTAATTCAACTTTTATTTTAGATACAGGGTGTACATGTGCGGGTTTGTTACAAGGTATATTACAGCCAAGTAGTGAGCATAACACCCAATACGTAGTTTTTCAACTCTTGCCCTTCCTATTCCTTCCTTCCACAGTAGTCCCCAGTGTCTATTATTTTCTTCTTTGTGTCCGTGAGTACCCAATGCTTAGCTTCCACTTACAAGAGAGAACATGTGGTATTTGTCTTTCTGTTTCCGTGTTAATTCACTTAGAACAATGGCCTCCAACAGCATCCATGTTCCTGCAAAGGACATGGTTTTATTCTTCTTATGGCTACATAGTATTCCGTGGTGTATATGTATCACATTTTCTTTATCCAGTCTACCTTTGATGAGCACCTTAATTGATTCCATGTCTTTGCTATTGTGAGTAGTGTTGTAATGAACATGTGAGTGCAATTGTTTTTTTGGTATAATAATATATTTTCCTTGGTGTACATTTCCATAATAGGATTGCTGGGTCAAATGGTGTACACTAGTCCCACTCTAAGGACTCTATTCTTATGACTTCATCTAACCCTAATTGCCTCCTAAAAGCCCCATTTCTAAAGGCCAACACATTGGTCATTGGGGATTTAATATACGAAATTAAAGTGGATACAGTCTATAACAACCCCCTAGTACCTCAGAATGTGACTTTATTTGAAATTAGTGTCATTAAAGATACAAATCATTAAGTTAGTTCTGGTTCCTCTTCCTATTCTGAAAAGGATACTACTCCCATCCCGAGAACCCTATCCTCATGACCTCATCTGAACCTAAAAGCCTCTCAAAAGCCCCATCTCCAAGTGCCAACACATTA
>NC_044996.1:142190435-142202018 GCF_008728515.1 Papio anubis
GTGCGGGTCCACCAAGAGCAGGAACAGTGGTAGTTGAGTAAAACTTCGTTTCTTTCCATTATTTGTTAAATCTTCTCAAATTGACTGAGAAGCAAGACCTCAGTGACTCATATCTTTCCTTTTATTTTTTGGTAGAGATGGCTGTGGGGGTCTTGCTGCATTGCCTAGGCTGCTTTTGAACTCCTGGGCTCAACTGATCCTCCTGCCTTGTCCTCCCCAAGTGTGGGGATTACGGGCGTGAGCCACTGCACCTGGCCTTAATGATGCATTTTCTTATCCAAATCACTGTTCCTGGTTGGCCGTGATGCTAGAATTTTGATTCTCAGCTTCTTAAAGTCGTATGTTGGTTCCTGCAACTTTTATCATTTGACCGGGTAAACATGTCGCCTGGGCAAATGGCATGTCAGGATTGACATTCCTTATAGAAAGAAATATCATTTAAAAGAAGACACCAAAACAAAGCTTTGGGACTTGTTGCCAGTTCAGTAGAGGTATTATCTGCCGGGGGTTTTTCATGCCTGAAAGTACCTGCATCTGAGAGGAGCCAGCTGGTGCCAGGATCAGAAATAAAATTTAGAATTTTGGCTATAGTGCATCAAAAGAGTGCCGGCAGATGTGTCGCTTATCCTGGGGTCAAGGGACCCATCTACAGCTGTGGACACTTCTGTTGTTCCTTTATAGGGCTTTGCGTCTTCGGGGGCCCCTTCCCATCCACACTCTTTACTTTCTAGACTCTGCTTTATAAGAGTTTGCTTTGGTATTTTACTTTTTTTTGTTTTTTTTTTTAAGAGGTGGATGTCTTGCTCTGTCACCCAGGCTAGAGTGCAGTGGCACAATCATAGCTCACTTCAGCCTCGACGTCCTGGGCTCAAATGATGCTCCCACCTCAGCCTCCCAAGTAACTGGTGCTACAGTCTTGCACCACCATGTCTGGCCGATGTTTTGATTTTTTGTAGAGACGGGGGCCTTACTATGTTGCCCATGCTGGTCTCGAACTCTTGGTCTCAAGTGATCTTCCCACTTCAACCCCCTGCATAGCTGGGATTACAAGCCACTGTGCCCTGTATTTTAAATAAATCTTCATTTTCTTACATGCCAAACACCAAAAGAATTAAAAAAAAATTCAAGGTCATCAAACACTTTGTTTTCTTACATGCCAGACACACACACACACACACACACAAAATTGAAATTTATCAAGGTGATCACCAAAACATTCTGAAATAAACATAGGGCTTTTTTTCCACTATAATTTACATCACTGCCTGCCCCATTAGTGTACACACTTAAAGGTGATTGGACTGGGATTATAAGAAAACAGGTTTATTTAAAATATAAAAGCATAAATAAACCTTTCTTATAATCCCACTCCAGTGAGCTTTAAGTTTAAGTGTGTGTGATAAGGGGGCAGGCAGTGGTGTAAATCATATGAGGAAAAAGCCCCACATTTATTTGGGAATGTTTTGGGGGTATAGCATTTGATGACCTTGATTTTTATTTGGCAGAGGGGAGCATGTCAAAATAATGAAGGAGAAACTCACTAAGTAGTGGAAAGGTTTGTAACTTTTCGGTGATTTTTTATATTCCCCACCCTGCTCAAAGCTTTTCAGCCTTGCAGGATGGATACAAAATCCCAGCCTCAGGTGGGCGGACAGATGGTCTCTGAGGTTTACTTAGAGGCAAAGAAGCAGTGAAGTCTGACAAGCATCCCATTGTAATTCAGAAAGCATGGTGGCGGGAATTTCCGATCAGACAGGACTGGTGAGATTCACAGTCTAGATGGTGGAGTCTGACCCTGGGACGTCACCTGGCTTGTCAGAGTCTCTGCAGTCCGTCACCGAACCTGGGAGTGGCCCAGTCCAAGTTCATGCTACTTTCCCTGGGACGTAGTTTATGCCAGGAAAGCCTAGATGCTTACACCGGGGTCGTGGGTATTGGATTGTTTGGGGGGACTTCAATATATTATATTATTATTTCATGTTATATATATTATTATACATAATATACTCTGTGTATTATATGTGTACATGCAGACACACGTGATCATTTCCACTTCCATAAATATGCATCTTAAAACTCGCCTAATCTACTAGAAGTCTTCAACATCATCTCTAACTACCCATCCTAATTGAACCAGCTTGCTGCTGCTGTTGTTGTTGTTTGTTTGTTTGTTTTGAGACTGAGTGTAGCTCTGTCACCCAGGCTGGAGTGCAGTGGCTCAGTCTCAGCTCACTGCAACCTTCACCTCCTGTGTTCAAGCAGTTCTTGTGCCTCAGCCTCTCAGGTAGCTGGGACCACAGTCATGTGCCAGCATGCCCAGCTAAAGTTTTTGTTTTTTGTAGAGATGGGGTTTCACCATGTTGGCCAGGCTGGTCTCAAACTCCTGACGTCAAGTGTTCCACACGCCTTGGCCTCCCAAAGTGCTGGGATTACAGGTGTGAGCCAGTGTGCCCAGCCTCCCGGCTTGCTGTATTTCTGACATGGTCTGTTATTTAAAAAGGAAGATTACAAGTGAAGAAGCAGACTTAGGAGACTCATCCTAATGTGTGTGCTTATGGGAAAGCCAGCCTTTTACAACAGGAATCCCATCAGTAAGCAGACCCCCAGGGCAGCGTGTGACTGTTGATGCTGGTGAAAGCAGATGTCTTCTATTTTGCAGGGACAGCCTGACAGGCATGTTTACGTTAAGTGTCTGAATCCTCCCTGCAGGCACATACAAATTTCACCCTTTTCTACTCAAAGGGGTAGTTTCTTGACAAAGATGTAATCAACCCCCTTCCCTTAGCTTCAGCCATGCAGGGGGCAACCCAGCCTTGCATAGGTTATTTAAGAGCCGGTGATGGTAGGAAATAAGCACTAGAAAATGTTTTGCTAAAATGGAAATGAACCGTGGTCCTCGGAGTGGGTAGACCTTATCTCTGTTGCCGTGCTGCGTTTGCTGATGTGGATATATAATCTGTGCACTTTTTCTTTTTTTTTTGTCTCCTTCCCCTACACAGAGACCTCATTAAGAAACTGCTTGTGGTTGACAGAACAAGGCGATTAGGAAACATGAAGGTCAGTATTTGATCCCATAGGTATTCAGTGGTACCCGATGTGCGTGTCTGCCGTCTGACACCCATATTGACATGTGCAGATATAAACCAAGGTTTAGCGGTCGGATTTAATCACTGCCCAAATTTCAGATCTGGTGCTTTATTTATTTATTTTTTATTTTGCTTGAAACTGCCAGGAAAGATCTATCAAATCTGAGTTTCTGGGCGCACAACGTCAAACTGGGTCTACACTGTATCTCCCCTCCCCTCAAGCAAGGTAATAGAGCAGTAACAATTTCTAAGTTATTACTCATTATTTTGTTTACTTATTTATTTTATTTTTTAAACAGCTTTACGGAGCGTGAACTCACACGCCTTGCAATTTACCCATCTAAAATGTGCAATTCAGTGGCTTTTAGTATACACACGATTATGTACAGCCAGCCCCATGGTTAATCTTAGAACATTTTCATCAGCTCAAGAAAGAAACCCTGCACCCTCCAGCTATCACTGTGCTGCTATTCTTTCATCCTCTCTTGCCCTAAGCCAGCGGTCCCCAACCTTTCTGGCACCAGGGGCCAGTTTTGTGGAAGACAGTTTTTCCACAGACCACACAACCTAAATCCCTCACATGCGCAGTTCACAACAGGGTGTGTGCTCCTATGAGAATCTAATGCCACCGCTGATCTGACAGGAGGCGGAGCTCAGGTGCTAACGCCAGTCATGGGGAGCAGCCGTCAATACAGGTGAAGCTTCGCTCACCTGCCTGCTGCTCACCTCCTGCTGTGTGGCCCATTTTGGTTCCTCATAGGCCATGGACCACTACCAGTTTGCGGCCCAGGGGTTGGGGACCCCGACCCTAAGCAGCCACTAATCGACTGACTTTCTCTGTAGGGTTCGGTATTCTGGGCTCTGCTAAAAATGGCCCTGCTGAACATGGAATTGTACAAAATGTAAGCTTTTGCGTCTGACTTCTTTCTCTGAGCAGATGTCTTCAAGGTTCATCCAGGCTATAGCCTGTGTCAGGGCTTCCTTCCTTTTCATGACCACATAGTGTTCGATTGTGTGGGCAGAGCTTGTTTTGTTTATCCGTTCATCCATGGACAGACACCTGGGCTGTTTCCACCTTTTGACTTTTGTGAGTAGTTCCGCCATGGACATGGGAGTATATGTTTTATGTGCGCAAGTGATGATTTTAAAAGTTGTGCATCAGGTATGATTTCCACAAACTTTTTGTGTGGAGGCAAATGCATAATTGACAAACAGACTGTTCTATAAGTAGTATCATACCTTATATGCAAGTTTTGGCATCCCTGAATTTGATAGAATTCATGAACTTTTTGTTGGCTATTTCTAGCTCTGGACAACCTTGGAGGGACTTATACTTGGAGGAACTTCCATATATGTCTTGACCCTGTAAATTACAGTCTGGGGAGACACAGTACACCAGGATGTGAGGCTTGAACCACTGGGCTCTCTTGGGGCCCTCTGTGTGGTTTAGGAGTCTCCAGTGGCTGCCATAACAATGGACCACAAACTAGGGGCTTAACAGGAGTTTATGCTCTCCCCATCCTGGAGACCAGGAGTCTGAGATCAAGGTGTCTCAGGCCTCCAGAGGCTCTAGGGGAGGATCCTTCCTGCCTTTCCCAGCCCCTGGGTGCTCCAGGCATCCCTGGGCTTGTGGTCGCATCACTCTAGCCTCTGTCTTTTTCTTCACGTGACCTTCTCCTCTGTGTCTGTGTCTCCTCTTCTGTCTCTCAGAAAGATGCCCGTCACTGGGTTTCGGGTCACCCTAATGCAGGATTATCTCTTCTCGAAAGCCTTCCCTTAATTACATTTACAAAGACCCTCTTTGCATGTAGGGTTCCATTCCCAGGTACTGGGAGTCAGGACATGGCCATATATTTTGGGGGCCACTGCCCAATGTGTGATAATTGTGTCTGCTTCCTGCCAGAGGCTCTAGGGGGAATCCTTCCTGCCTCTCCCAGCTCCTGGGGGCTCCAGGCATCCCTGGGCTTGTGGCTGCATCACTGCGGTCTCTACTTCCATTTTCACATGGCCTTCTCCACAGTGTGTGTGTCTCCTCTTCTGTCTCTTATGAGGACACCTGTCACTGGATTTAGGGCCCACCCTACTCCAGGATGATGTCATCTCGAGAACCTTAATTTAGTTACATCTGCAAAGACCCTATTTCCAAATTAAGTGATATTCACAGGCACTGGGGGATAGGACATGCACGTATCTTTTTGAGGGACATTGTTCACCCGGTAACTGTAGTCAAGCTTCTGTCCTTTACATTATTGGTAGACAGGGGCCGATACCTTCAGGTCTCCAAGGAGCCTGTCCAGCCAGGTTGCACGGTGTGGATTCATCTGTACCACGGCTCTTCATAAAAGTGGATGGGTCCTGTGTTAATGCCACAGCCATTTGGAAAAGAGCTGGGTCTCTTGCCAGGACTGCAGGGAATTACAGATGACCCATATCTAGAATCTGCTGGGAATGGCATAGTGAGCATTATAGGTACCTTCCGAGGGGGAAGAACAAGTTTCCCAATCAAAGGAATTGGGGAAAAGCTCACGAACTCTCAAACTAGGTCTTAAAGTCTAGTTAAAGCTTCCTGATATGAAGATAAACTGAAAGAAACTCAAGAAAACACTTTATTTTTTTTTAATTAACACATGAAAATGGTTTATTTATCATGTACAACATGAAGTTTTGAAATATGCACCCATTGTGGAATGGGTCCGTGAGTTCGACATATGCATTTACCTCACATAATTACCATTTTATTTGTGGAGTGGGAACACTTAAGATCTATTCTGAAAAAATTGTTTTAAGGGGTAGGGTCAGGTGGTGGGTAGGGGCTGATGCCAGGCTCACGAACAGTGGTCGCAGCCTCAGCCTCACAAGTGCTAGGATTATAGGCAAGAGCCACTGCACCCGGCAAATCTATGCTGAAGTTTGTGAGGTATCAGGTGGTTGCCGTGGGGCTGTGCAAGCTGACAGAGCTGAACTTGTTCCTCCTGTCTCCTCTTTGTCTCTTTTGATGTGTGGCTTCCCATCTCAGCCCCTTCCCAGCCCCTGGTATCCACCATTCTACTCTCTGCTTCTATGGATTCAACTTTTTTAGATTTCCCATGTAAGTGAGATTAGGTGATATTTATCTATCTCTACCTGGCTTATTTCTCTCTCTCTTTTTTTTTTTTTTTTTTTTTTTGAGACCAGAGCCTTGCTGTATTACCCAGGCTGGAGTACAGTGGCACAATCTCTGCTCACTGCAACCTCCACCTCCTGGGTTCAAGAGATTCTCCTGCATCAGCCTTCCAAGTAGTTGGGACTACAGGTGCCCGCCACGCCCAGTTAATTTTTGTATTTTTGGGTACAGACGGGGTTGCACCATGTTGGCCAGGCTGGTCGTGAATTCCTGACCTCAAGTGATCTATCTGCCTCAGCCGCCCGAAGTGTTGGAATTACAGGTGTGAGCCACCATGCCTGGACCTTATTTCTCTTAATATAATATCCTCCAGGTTGATGCATGTTTTTGAAAATGACCACATTTCCCTCCTTTTCCTGGCTGAATAGTACTCCATGGTGTATATATAACACGTTTTCTTTATCCACTCCCCTCTTGATAGGTTGATTCCATATCTTGGTGTTGTGAATTGTGGTGCAGTGAGCATGGGGGTGCACAGATCTCTTTGATATACTCATTTTTTTTCCTTTGGGTGTGTATCCAGTAGTGGGATTGCTTGAGCCTCTCGTAGTTCTATTTTTAGTTTGTCAGGGATGAAACTGTCTGACTAAAATGAAAGTATGTTCCTGGGTAGCCCCTGGTCTGTGGGTGCCCTAGAGAGGGACACTTACTCTTTTTTCCACTCTGACCGCCTCTCCATCCTCGGCTGCACTGCCATCCTCAGCCTACGTGTATCACTGCGTTCCCAGGCAGTTGTCATTACTCCCTGTGGCCTTCCCGCCACTGACTTTCCCTAGGAAGAAGGGTCTGTCATTCATAGCCTGGAGCCCCAGGGCCTTAACTTGGTTAAGAACTTCCAGATTCTTCTCGTCCCTTGCTTCTCATCTGATGATTCCGTGGTCTTCCCCGTGAACCCTCATGCAGCCAGGATGGATGAGCCACCTGCTGCCGTACCTGTCACCATTGCACCTTGCTGTTCTTCTCTCTTCGCTTGGCACCTCTTCATTCGGGGGTCTTCCCTTCTTCTTCTGGAACCACATCCATTCTGTTGAACTCCTTCATCCTCTGTGGACACTGCTGTGCCCTTCACGCTTGGAAAATCCCCAGCATGTTCCTTTTTTTAATATTAGCTGGACTTATACATGCACATGCATCTGCACACACACTTTATAGATATAAAATAAAATATAGAGAGATTTATATACAAATTTATTTATATAATGTAAAGTATGTGTATCTATATACACACATTGCATTTTTATACACTTTATATACAAACCAGCATAAAAAAGTCAAAGGAATACAGATTTATCTATACATTATTTAAATAGATAATTATACATATATGTAGATAGATTATATTTTATGTAATATTGATATATATCTATATAAATATATAGTATATGTAGATACTTAGAAATAAATATAAATATATATGTATTTAGAAGTAAATAACGTAAAAATCTATATAATAAAGATATATACATATAAATATATAGATTTATAATATAGGTATGTAGATACAATATAAAGTGTGATGCTGGGCGCAGTGGCTCACGCCTGTAATCCCAACACTTTGGCAGGAAGGCAGGCAGATCACCTGAGGTCAGGAGTTTGAGACCAGCCTGGCCAACATGGTGAAACCCCGTCTTTACTAAAAATACAAAAATTAGCCAAGTGTGGTGGTGGGTGCCTGTAATCCCGGCTACTTGGGAGGCTGAGGCAGGAGAATTGCTTGAACCCGGGAGGCAGAGGTTGCAGTGAGCCAAGAGCACGCCATTGCACTCCAGCCTGGGCAATAAGAGCTCAACTCCATCTCAAATTAAACAAATAATAATATAAAGTGTGTATACCTATATATAGATATATTGCATTTTTTTTTGAGATGGAGTCTTACTCTGTCTCCCAGGCTGGAGTGCAGTGATGCGATCTTGGCTCACTGCAACTTCCACCTCCCAGGATCAAGCGATTCTCCTGCCTCAACCTCCCGAGTAGCTGGAATTACATGCACTTGCCACCACACCTAGCTAATTTTTGTAATTTTTTTTTCATAGAGATGGGGTTTCACCATGTTGGCCAGGCTGATCTCAAAGTCCTGACCTCAAGTGATCTGCCCACCTTGGCCTCCCAAAGTGCTGGGATTGTAGGCATGAGCCACTGCAACTAGCCAGACACATTGAATTTTTATACACTTTATGTACAAGCTAGCATACAAAAAACTCAAAGGAATATATTTATCTATACATCATGTAAATAGATAAGTATATATATATATTTATCTATAAATTACATATATTTATAAATATCCATATATAGTATATATTTAGCAATATATAAATAAAATATAGCTATATATTTAGAAATACATAAATATATGTATATGTAGATCTGTATAATATAGATCTGTAGGTATCAGTATATAGCTATATATAATGTAATAAATATATAATATAGGTATGTACATATAAAGTGTGTATATCTCTCTACAGAGACATTGCATTTTTATATACTTTATATACCAACTAGCATACAAAAAAGTCAAAGGAATATGGATTTGTCTATACCTTATATAAAATAAGATAATTATATATACGTTTATCATAGTACTTATATATTAACGCCCTTAAAAATCTACAGCATATTTGTTTGGAAATACATAAATGTATATAAATCTATATATATTTAGAAGTATAGCCACAAATAATAAGCATTATATGTAAATATGTATAATATAGCTATATAGATATGTATCCAATATATGGCTGTATATAAATATATAATATAGGTATATATAGATATAATATAAAGTATATGTCTCTGCAGAACCATTTGTTTCCTTCATGCGACATACAAGAAGTCAAAGATAGAAATGCATGTTTTAAGGGTGAGGCACGACTGGTGTTTGCAGCCATGTGTGGAGGCTGAGGCAGAGTGACGGGGATCACCTGAGGTCGGGAGTTGAGACCAGCCCTGACCAACATGGAGAAACCCTGTCTCTACTAAAAATACACAGCTGGACGTGGTGACACATCCCAGTAATTCCAGCTACTTGGGAGGCTGGGAGGCAGGAGGTGACGAACCTGGTGGAGGTTGCAGTGAGAGCTGAGATCACACCACTGCACTCAGTCTGAGCAACAAAGAGTAAAACTCTGGCTCAAAAACAAAACAAACAAAACAAAAAGAGTGGGAGCTTTAAGTAACTGCAGTCACATGCCGCCCAATGATGGAGCTGGCCTCTGAGAAATGTGTGGTTAGGTGATTTTGTCTTTGTGCAGCATAGAATTCGGACTCACACAGACCTGGCTGGCCCAGCCTCTGGCTTACCTGGGGGTATATGGCAGATTCTTTTTTTGCTCCCAGGCTACAGTATGAATGGTATGTGAAGCTGCTGAATGCCCTAAGGGATAGTCAACATGTGTGCGCCCTGTCCTAGCTTGAACAGGGATGGTAAAATACGGCTGAGCACAGCGCTGCGGCACCATGCTTGGGCGCAAACAGAGTGCGGGCTGCTTGAAACGAATGTTAGCTGGGTGAGTGGAAGTGAGGGAGGTGTGAGTGGGTGTGAGAAGGCCAGGACATTCCACCATTGCACCCGATGAAGGCCTCATCAGCGGCTGTACATAGAGCTGCACTCAGTTCATTTTAGCAAGATTCATTTCTTCACTAGGAGTGTATAGCCGACTGGATTTTATTCTATTAACTTTTAAATGTCGTTTTAGCGTTTGATTATTTTGCTAATAATACTTAGCCTAAAACACAAGCATATTATGCAGCCTGGCCCATAATATTCTCTTTCTTCTATAATCTTTTTAAAATAGACAGGCCGGGGTCCCTTTGGTGCAGGCCTGCAGGTCAGGATGCACCGGCCTCCTGTCAGCTACTCACGGCTGGGTGCTGAAGTCTTCAGGAAACAGTATTACACCGCAGTGCAGCAGAGGTCTCCGAGGGTTCTGCTTGAGGAGCTGCCTCACATAACTTTTAACATAAAGCTGAAGGAGCACACTAAATGGTAACAATCAAAAGAGGGAGTATGGGTTAAGTGCAGTGGGTGGCTCCTCCTGTAATCCCAACACTTTGGGAGGCCAAGGCAGGAGGACTGCTTGAGCTAAGAGTTCAAAGACCAGCCCGGGCAACAACAGTGAGACCATCTCTACATAACATACAACAATTAGCCAGGCATTGAGTGGTCTTGGCATACTGTAGTCCCATGCTTGGGAGACTGAGGCATGAGAGTGGCGGGCTTGGTGAGTTGGGTGCGTGGGGCGACCTTGGCTGCATGGCTGGACTGGCAGAGTGAGACTCTGGCCACTGCACCTCCGCCAAAAATGTGAAATTATGATAAAATATAGATAAACCAAGGCCATAGTCATTAATATCATTACCAACTATTAGGTGCTGCAGTAACATGCGTGTTAGACTGTTATCACGGCTGGCAGTGCAACAGGAGGGATGTGCTGTCCTGTGGTTACAATGGCCATGGCGTCACTGGGGATAGGAGTTTTAAGATCGTTATAATCTTATGGGAGCACCACTGTATATGCCATCCATTATTGACTGGAAACATCATTTTGAGGCTCACTGACTGTAGACACACACCCACCCACACACTTTTTATTTTTTATTTTTTTCAAGACAGGGTCTTGCTCTATCGGCTGGAGTGCAGTGAATTGTGATCACAACTCACTGCAGCCGCCGATATCCGGATCCATTGATCCTCACCTCGTATCCCGGGCAGCTGGGACTATATGCATGTATCCTGCCATGGCTGGCTAGTTTTTTAATTTTTAATGAGACCGGATCTCCTTTGTTGTTATGGGATTAGTCTCAAACTCCTGGGATCAAAAACAATCCTCCTGTCTTGGCTTCCCAAAGTGCTGGAATGGCGGTGAACCGCCCACTTTCTTTTGCACTGTTTGGATGCTAATGTAAAATCTCAGTATATACACATATACTTTATACTCTACATATAAAGTTTATGAAAGAGATACATATGTATATGTATATATATATATTAATATATAATGCGATATGCATGTATATATATATTAATAATATTAATATGTATAAGTATATGTATATATAAATATATGTGTGTATATACTTGATGTGTATGTGTGTATATATGTATATATTTAACATATATGTGCCCTACTGTGTATATATTAATGTGTATAATAATATATAAATATGTGTATATATTAATGTGTATATATAAAATTATGTGTATATATGTGTATATTAATGTGTGTATGTGTATGTATAAATATATGTATATATATTAACATGTGTATGTATAAGTATGTGTATATATGTGTATATAATGTCTTGATGTGTGTGGATATAATACATGTGGCA